>NC_056729.1:1678072328-1678142328 GCF_019279795.1 Protopterus annectens
CTAGCTTGTCAGTGGGAGTGGTAAGCACTAGGTAGCCTATCTACCACAAGAGGAGTGGTTTCTGGCCCAGAAATTTTAGTTTATTGGCTGTTAGAACAGTTTTTCCATCTCTTTAATCTTTCTGGCTTAATGGCCAGCGCATGCAACGTTACCCGCATTTCCTGTATCTAGTCTAGTCCAGATACAGATTTGCTGTATCCAGGACAGTTTGGAAGCTTCTGAGCGGTGCCAAAGCCTGCTCTTCAATTTCTCTCTTAGATCTGCTAGTTCTCTCCTCTCCTGCACTTTTACTAGCTTATTAGTCTAGCACTTTACCAGACTTCTTGTAGCAATTACTGTAGCACACAAAAGTGCTACCAGGACTAAACGTTCTACAAGGAAACAGCTCCAGTACTTATTACTAATGCCCACCCCTTTAGGCATGTCTAAAGGTCAGTTCCCTGTGCTTTTTCGTATTAACCTGGTGAACTTGGGCATCCTGAGGCAATGAAGCAACTACCTCAAGGCACTGATAACCCTCTCCTCTTACCTCCCAACATTCAGACTTGCGAGAGGTGCACCTGTATATTAAAATTGGAAGTAACGCACTCTCCAGCCATGACCGGAATAGCTGGTGAAGAGGAGAAGGTAAACACTTGCACAAAACCAAATGGAACACACAGCACTCCAGAATACACACCAGCACTGCTTTCACATAAAAACACAAACCACACACCCACCTTCATGGAGGTTCTCAATAAAAATCTACCC
This sequence comes from Protopterus annectens, assembly GCF_019279795.1. Classification (NCBI taxonomy): domain Eukaryota; kingdom Metazoa; phylum Chordata; order Ceratodontiformes; family Protopteridae; genus Protopterus; species Protopterus annectens. Next base: position 1,678,073,079 of record NC_056729.1, read on the forward strand.
ATACAGCAGAGACCTCCAAAGCAGAAATGCTCTCGACCACCACAACACAACACTAATCACGAGACACATAACTCTCCTAAACAGTGTGCTACTCAACCAAAGCCCCTAAGGCAAAACAGCATGCCCAACACACTAGTCATAGGTAACTTGATAGTCAGGCACACTGAAGTCCCACTCACTAGGATGAATACGGAAAAGTAACAGTCAGCTGCCTGTCAGGTGCCAGGATCCGCCACATAACGCACACACGCAGGTTCCTCAATAACAGGTACAAATATGCCTCTGTCATTGTACATGTGGGTATGAATGACCTGAGACGCACCTCCCTGGACTACATGAAAAGAAACATGAAGGAGCTCTCAGATTATGTAGCCCAGGCGGGTATGACCCTAGCCCTGAGCAGTATCCTACCATCATCCAGAATGATACTACAGTACAAGCAGAAAATAATTGATTTCAACAACTGGTTAAGTTTCTGTTGTCATTCTAAGGGGATCCAGTATCTGTCTGCCTGAGATGACATGTCTGACAGACCTCGATGCTTTTCCAGAGATGGCCTGCATCTGTCACCTCTGGGCTTCCAGATAGTGGCCAAGGATCTTGCCAACCCTATAGTGCCTTTTTAGGCGGTGTTCGAAAGACCAAATTACTACCGTAACAGCTACAAAGAAATGCAATCTGAAGGTCATGCTGCTCAATACTAGAAGTATCTGAGAGTCATGCTGCTCAATACTAGAAGTATCTGAGGGTCATGCTGCTCAATACTAGAAGTATCTGAGGGTCATGCTGCTCAATACTAGAAGTATCTGAGGGTCATGCTGCTCAATACTAGAAGTATCTGAGGGTCATGCTGCTCAATACTAGAAGTCTAAAATCACAAAATGCACTTGCTCAAAGCACTCCTTAAAATGAAGAACAACGACATTTGTGCTTTAACAGAGATCTGGTTCGAGGCAGCAGAAAACACCCCTGCATAACCAGGCTATAACTCATTCCACACCTTTCGGCCGCAGAACTTGGACCGAAGCTCAAAAGGCGGTGGTGGTTCCATATTCATAAAGGATGTGCACACCTCCAGACTGGAAGCCAAACACAACGCATCAGAGATACTTCAGGTGAGCTAACATTGGGTAAGACAGTGATTCAGGTCGTAGTCTGCTATAGGTCCTCAACCATGTCCCAAGACTCACACTCCACGTTCCTAAGCACCCTGCAGAATATTAGGGACCAACCTAACACTCTCATACCGGGTGACTTCAACAACCCCTCCATTAACTGGGAAAACTATTCATGTACCAATACACTTAACCAACGTTTCCTGGAATTCATTAAATCCAACGCCCTGGATCAGCTCGTTCTTACCCCCACTAGAGGTAGCAACATCCTTGACCTGGTCAATACTAAAATGGGCAACTGTTGCTCTACACCAATAGTCAACTCCTCCCTGGTTAGATCCAACCACAAACTAATCACCTTGGAAATCCACATGCCCCCCGCAAAGGTAACCATCATGAAAACATGAAAAAAAACATCTCCAAAGCTAACTTTAGGATCCTAAAAACAGAGGTGGCTAACTTCATGGCACCCATGCAAATGGAGAATAGTTGCATGACTGCCGAATCATACACCAATGCACTGTATGAACACGTACACAAATGCACGGATCTCGCCATACCCAATAGAACCAATATGCTCTCCTCCAAAAAGGGAACCCAATCTGGTGGTCCCCTGCCATAAACAAACTCTACAACAAAAGGAGGAAACTGATGCAGAATAAGGTGAAGTCCCAAGACTGGAAAAACTCCCCTATCAGCCTCAACAAAAAGCTAAGATCCCTCATCAAATTCTCTAAAGCTATCTATGAAAACAGAACTGCAGCAGATAGGAAAGACAACCACAAGGCCTTCTATAGTCATGTAAAGAATCTCCATGGCAATACCCAGATTTGCTCTGAGCTACTGCACAATGGTATCTCTTATACTGAGCCAACAGATATTGCCAATATACTGGCTGACAGATTCAGAGCCAGCTTTACCCCTCTCCCTCCCCAAATGGCCAATCACAATACCAGTAAATTGCCAGGAACCCAGTATTACTGCTGCACAGGTTAAAACAGCACTGTCCAAGGCCAAGAATACAGCTTCTATGGGACCAGACAAAATCCCTGGCTGTGTTCTACATGAACTACAGAGTGAACTGACATCTCATCTGTGTGCCCTGTTCGATCACAGTCTCACCTCAGGCTTTGTACCTACCAAATGATGTACTGCTACAGTCATCCCTCTCCACAAAGGAGGAGTGACTATAGACCCTGGGAACTACTGCCCCAATTAGCCTGATGAGTCTGATATGCAAAGCTATGGAACGCATCATCATGGACCTAATAAACAAGGATATAGGGAATCTCCAAACTCTGGATCCCACACAGTTTGGTTTTGTGAAGGGTAGATCATGCCTGCTCACCTTGGTCAACTTCTTTGAGTCAGTCACCAGTGCTGTGGATGAAGGCAAAGTGGTTCATACAGCCTACCTTGATCTGGCCAAGGCCTTTGATACCATTCTCCACTCAGGAATCATAGAAAAACTCACTAAGCTAGGCATCAACCCCTATATCACTAGGTGGGTTGCAAACTGGCTCACAGATAGAACCCAAAATGTGAAAGTAGCCAACTCCAAGTCAGACTGCCGACCACTCATGAGTGGAGTCCCACAGGGTTCGGCCCTGGGTCCCCTCCTGTTTGGTACCCACTTCTGTGAACTCCAGGCCAACACAAAGGGACTCTGGCTGACAAAGTTTGCAGACAATTGCAAGTTGGGAGCTATTATTAACTCCCCAAGTGATGCTTACATCCTAAAGAAAGGCCTCACCGAGACCAACAACTGGTGGTAGAAAGTACAGTTGTGTACACTTACCATAAATGTAGATGTTTAAGTGTATTCACTGTTGCAGTCATCACACTTGGGTTATCTGCCTGCAGGTAGTCCTCGGTCAGCCCGAATACCAGAGTCTTGGGATTTGTGCGTCGGATGCTGTCACCTCTTCCATGATGTCAGGTCGTCAGGGTATAAAACATGCAGCCAATGCCATTACATCAGTTTTTCTTGCCCCAGATGTCAGGAGCCCCCAAAATAGGAAGCTATTACATGGTGTGGAACACCTCCAGTAAAAAGTAAATACCCCTGCCATAAAAGATGGCCATAAAGAGGATAAGTAGAAAGGATAGAGAAAGCCAGAGGGCTGGAGGAAGGGAAACCAGGATTGCAACACTAAATACACTCGAACATCCACATTTATGGTAAGTGTACACAACTGTACTATGTCCTTCCTGTTTCACTGTTGCAGTCATCACATTTGGGTTGATTCCCAAAGATGAGGAAGGGTGGAGGTAGTCAAGAAGTGTTAGGGCTGGCTAACAGGCCTTCTAAGACTGCTGTAGCAAATCCAGCTCTGGATTTAGAAAAAATTAAGTAGTAATGCTTGGTGAAGGTGTGTGCAGAAAGTACAGTTGTGTACACTTACCATAAATGTAGATGTTAGAGTGTATTCACTGTTGCAGTCATTACACTTGGGTAATCCTGCTGGCAGGTTGCCCTCAGTCAGCCTGAATTCCAAAGTCCTGGGTCCTGAGTCGGTTGCTGTCACCCCTTCCCTGACGTCAGGTTGTCAGGGGTATAAAAGATGCAGCTGACGTCATTTTCTTCAGTTTTTCTTGCCCCAGATGTCAGGTGCCCCCAAAAGGGTAGGTATATATATATATATATATATATATATATATATATATATATATATATATATATATATATATATTAAACATACATGCACCAAAACAAACTTTACCGTCATCTACCATCAAATACACCACATAGGTTGTATAGATCAGAGAAGTAAAGATAAGTTCCAGCAGATATAAGGGGGATGGTGGGTGGGTAACCTGGACTGCAACAGTGAATACACTCAAACATCTACATTTACGGTAAGTGTACACAACTGTACTATGTTCTTAGTGTTTCACTGTTGCAGTCATTACACTTGGGTAGAGTCCCAAAGCTATGGTTGGGGGGCTGGAGCTAAACAATATTAGTTGCGGCTATGAGGCCCTGCAGAACTGCAGTGGCAAAGTCTGCTATGGATTTAGAGTAAAGTGGCAGATTGTAATGCTTTGTAAAAGTGTGCAATGAACTCCAAGTAGCAACCTCTAAAATGTCTTTGGTTGGCACCCTGAGAAAGGCTGCCGAAGTGGCTGCTGCTCTGGTTGAATGTGGCCTAATGCCCTTAGGCACTGGCTTGCCATGCTGAGAGTAGCAGAAACGAATGCAGTGACCTATCCACTTTGAAATAGTCTGCTTGGAGATAGCCTTTCCTTGTGATCCTGCAGCATATGCCACTAGTAATTGTTCTGTCTTTCTGAAAACTTTAGTTTTGTCTAAACAGAATCTAAGTTGTCTGTGTATGTCCAAAGAATGTAGAATTTTCTCCCACTTGTTCTGTGGATTTGGATAAAAAGTTGGCAAATGAATGGCTTGGTTAAGGGCTACACTGGACACCACCTTAGGCATAAATGTAGGGTTTGTCCTCAGAGAGACCCTGTCTGGATAAAAGGTTCCACAGCCATGAGAGCCTGTAGCTCTGACACTCGTCTTGCAGAAGTTATTGCTAGGAGCAGAGCTGTTTTCCAAGATAAGAACTTTATATCTGCAGTAGCAGCTGGCTCAAAAGGAGGTAGGGTGAGTTTTTCCAATACATAACTGAGGTCCCATGCAGGCATTGGTGGTCTCCTTGGAGGCCTTAAATTTTTGGCTCCTCTGAGGTACTGCCTTAATAAAGGATGAGAAAAGAGTGGTGGCTCTGTATTGTAATGAGCCGAAATGGCAGAGGCATGAATTTTAATTGATGAAAAAGATAGGCCTTTGTCCAGCATCTCAGTTAAATAGTGCAAAATCTGAGGAATATTTGGTACAGCTGTGTCAGTTCCTTGAGCTTGGTTCCAAGCACAAAATCTCTTCCATTTTCCAGCAGAGGATTTTCTAGTACTAAGCCTTCTGGCTTCCAAAATGACATCCATCACAGCTTTGCTGAGAGGTGTGCTTTTTATGGCGACATTATCTGCCATGCTGCCAGGTTTAGAGTCCTGAGTTGGCTGTGCAGAATCTGATTGTTTTGTTGGGACAGTAGGTGAGGTATTTGAGGTAAGGTCCAGGCTGGGCATTGAGACAAGTTCCTTAAGATCAGATACCAGTACTGGCGGGGCCAGTCTGGGGCAATCAGAATCATTTTTGTTTTTTCCTGTCTCACCTTTAGGAGTACCTTGGGGAGGAGAGGCAGTGAAGGAAAGGCATATACTGATAGGTTTTTCAGTTGAAAGATAAGGTGTCCACTTTCCATGCTTGCCTGTGATAAGTCCTTGTGCAGAATCTTTCTAGTTGGTAGTTGTGAGGGGAGGAAAATAGATCTATGTCCGGACGTCCCCATTTCTTTGTTATTATGCGGAAGACTTGTGGATCCAGGTGCCACTCGTGGGGATCCTTGAGGTTTCTACTTAGTTCGCCTGCCAGAGTTTTGTCCTTTCCTGGCAGGAATTGTGCCTGCAGATGAACTTGGTAAGTCAATGCTGTGTCCCATAAAGTCATGGCTAGTCTGCAAAGGGGGTAAGAATGCATGCCCCACTGCTTGTTTATGTACCACATGACTGTAGTGTTGTCTGCCTTTATCAGTAGTTGTCACGGATGAATTAAGTCCTTGAAGGCTGTCAGGGCATTTTGAACAGCTAGCATCTCTTTTTGATTGATATGTAGATTCATTTGATTTGAGGACCAGGTGCCCTGAATGCCTCTTCCTGCCATGTGGGCCCCCCAGGCATAATCTGATGCATCCGTTGTTAGGTTCTGCCTGACTGGGGGAAGTGAGAATGGCTGTCCCTTGTTTTTGGTGACAAGCCTTTGCCCACCATTGAAACTCATGTTGCAGCAGGGAATGAGAGTAATCATTGTTTCCAGGTTGTGGCAATGTTGTGTCCAGACACTTTTTAGGTACCATTGAAGTTTCCTCATATGCAGTCTTGCATATGGAATTAGTAGGATGCAGGATGCCATGAAGCCCAAAGCCTACAGAATCTTTCTTGCAGATAACTGGGCCTTTGTTGCCATTTCCTTGAAATAGGTAGTCAGTTGCCTTTGTTTGTCTGGCGTGAGATAAGCCATATGGGCAGTTGCATTTAAGCTTGCACCCAGGAATATTACCTCTTGAGAGGGTACTAGTTTTGATTTCTTTTCGTTGACTGCGTACCCTAGGCATGGTAAAAGTCTTTTCACAAACGCCAGATGCTGTAGTAGGATGTCCTTGTTCTCTGCTTGAATGAGGCAGTCGTCCAAGTAAGGATGTATTTGTATTCCTCTTTGTCTGCAGAAAGCAATTACTGGTGCCAGGCACTTTGTGAAGACTCTTGGCGCAGTAGATAAGCCAAAGGGCAGTGCAGAGAATTGGTAATGCTTTGAACCAGCCTTGAATCAGAGGTATCTTCTGCATGACTGTCTGATTTGGGACATGCAGGTATGCCTCTTTTAGGTCTAAAGTGACCAGCCAAGCCTTTCTGCCCAGCATGGGCAGAAGCTGCTTTAAGGTCAACATCTTGAATTTTGGTAAATCCAGGAAAGTGTTTAAAATTGATAGGTCCAGTATTGGTCTCCATGTTTTGTCCTTTCTGGGTACCAAGAACAGTCTTGAGTAAAATCCTTGTCCCTGCTCTTGCTGTGGCACTTGTTGAATAGCCCCCATGTCCATGGGGGATGAGACTTGTTTTTGAGCCTCTGCTCATTGATTTTTTGGCAGGTCTGGCCAACCGTGTGCCCTTGGTAGGGTATGGAAGTGAAACTTGTAGCCTTGTGGCACTATGTTTAGAACCCATTTGTCCTGGGTTATAATGTGCTAATTTTGAGAAAAAAGTGCTAATTTTCCCCCTAAGGGTGCTGCCATTAGATAAGTGCTTGGTGCTGGCAAGGGGAAGTCATTGGGACTGCTTCCTGTATGGTTGTGATTTGTCTTCTCCACTTTTGGAGGTAGAAGCTCCCCAATGCTTAGACCTGTACGAACCTTGCGGCTGGGATCTGCCTCTAGGGCACCTGGGTCTGCCCCTTTGAGGTCTGACACTGGAAAGGACCAATTCTTTGTAGGCCAGTGTCTGCTAAACCTTGGTGGCTGTACTTGTAAAAAATCTTTGACCGTTTGCATAGATTTAGCTTTGTCCTCCATTTTCTTTAACACCTCTTGTGCCTTACCACCAAACATGCTGTAATGGTGTGTCTAATAATTTTGCTTTGACATGATCAGGCAGATTTTGTTCCTTTAACCAAGCGTGCCTCCTAATTACAGAACCCGTAACAGCGGCCCTGCAGGAGGCCTCCAGAAAACCAAAACCAAATTGCAAAGTATGATTTCCAACTTGTTCAGCTGCATGCAATAAATCCTGCATTTCTTTGTTATCTGCACATTCAGAATTTACCAACAATTTTTGTTTAAGCAGTGTCATGACATATTGCTGATATTTGAGCATATGTAATTGGCAGTTTAAAGCCCTTATAGCCAAGGTAGCAGATGTGTAAATCTTTTTTCCCCATCTATCCAATGCCCTAGAATCTCTGTCAGAGGAGGTAGGGTTTTTTGCAGTGGAAGCCTTAACCTCTTTGGGACCCTGAGAAATAGTTTCTGGGTCTGCAGCAAGGTTTTTGAAAAGGAATTTATGAGAGTCAGGAACCCTGTAGTATCTGTCAGGCTTAACAGGAGCTGTAGGTAAGGAGTCAGGAGTCAGACTAGACTCTGAAAACACATTATCTACAATATCTAACACAGGTGGAATAGCTAGAGGCCTCTGTTGAGGCAGTAGAAGGAAGTCCCTGAGCCTCTTCGTAGACTCTGAAAAATCTTGGCTCTCCCAGTGGAAATGCTCCCTCATGGTATGCAAGGTTTCCCAAAAGGAATAGTCCTCAGGAGGAGAAGCTGAAGGAATAGATTCATCAGCATCAGAATCCTCATAAGGGGGAAGAGAACATTCCTGATCAGAAGAAGAATCAGAGAAAATGGAAACTTGATCTGAAGATTCATAGTCTGTCTCTTGCCAAGGCCTCTTATCAGGAGGGGGATGGGAACCCCTGATCAAGGTAATTAAGTCTTCGGCCATTTTGAGCATCTGCTTTTTGGGCATGGAGGCCTGTCCATGTGGCTGGTGAACTTGTTTCTTTGCTTTTAAAGGCGCTTTAGTCTTTGCCTTTGAAGCTGAAGTTGGTTTAATGTATAATTGTTTAAGTCTGAATACACCCTCAGAAGCCGATGCCTGCTCAGCGGCTCCGGACCCATCTGAGGAAATAGTTTCCGAGGCTCCAATACCTTGAGTTTCAAGTGGCCTGACTGACTCCATGTGGGTGTCAGTAGCGACCTGCGACTCTAAAGTAGCAGGAGTCAGGGGCTGTGAAAGCGCCTCACAGAGAACTGGCGAACCGGTGACTGGCTTAGGAGAAGCTTCGTCATTGGTTTTGGACATCGGTTGCCTGTCTTTTTCTTTTTCTTTGCGCTTTCTGTGAACTCCGGTAGTCAGATGGCTATCCGACGACATTGTCTAATTAAATCTATGCCCAAAGTAGCTTAGTGCAAAATCGTACAGACGCTTAGTGCGTTGGTTAAATCTGGCACAAAACCGACAACTAGAAACATTGTGGTCAGGGCCTAGGCAAGGAATACAATAAGAATGAAAGTCCTTATGAGGTATTTGCTTCCCACAAAAAATACATTTATTAACTTTTTCTGACATCGGTCTGGAGCAAGAAAAAAAAGTTTCCTCAACAGGGTAGTTAGCTTTTAATGAAGACTTCGGATCTGAAACTCGAGCACGGAAATCTCAGGAGTCGGCCGACCGGCACTTGCGAACTGCTTTTGCTTTGGGAACCGCGCGGCAAGAAAGACTGAAGAAAATGGCGTCAGCTGCATCTTTTATACCCCTGATGACCTGATGTCAGGGAAGGGGCGACAGCAACAGACGCATGACCCAGGACTTTGGAATTCAGGCCGACTGAGGGCAACCTGCCAGCAGGATTACCCAAGTGTAATGACTGCAACAGTGAAACATGAAGAACATCTCCAGGTTGCAGCTTCCAGGATGTCCCTGGTATGGACTCCCCTGAGAAATGCTGTAGAGGTTGAAGTAGCTCTAGTGGAATGAGTTCTGATCCCCTGAGGGGTAGGTTTTCCATGGTGCTTGTAGCAGAAATGGATGCAGTGTGCTATCCATTTGGAAATGGTTTGCTTCAAAATGGCCTTGATCTCTGCCCCTGTAGCAAAGCTGACTAAGCAGCTGGTCAGATTTTCTGAAAAGCTTAGTCCTGTCAAGATAGAACCTGAGCTGTCTGTGCACGTCCAAGGAGTGCAGGATCCTTTCCCCTTTATTCTGAGGATTAGGGAAAAAGGTTGGCAAATGGATGGATTGGTTTAAAGCAACACTGGATACCACCTTGGGCATGAAGAATGGGTTAGTCCTGAGGGAAACCCTGTCAGCATGGAAAATAATTTAGGGCTCTATCTCCATTAGTGCCTGTAACTCAGATGCTCTTCTTGCCGACATAATAGCTAGAAGTAAGGCTGTTTTCCAAGAGAGGAATTTTAACTCTGCTGAAGCAGCAGGTTCAAAAGGGGGAAGGGTGAGCTTCTCCAGTACAAAGTTAAGGTCCCAAGCCGGGGTGACAGCTCTCCTAGGGGGCCTTACATTGTTAGCTCATCTCAGGAACTGTTTGATGAGAGGATGAGAAAAGAGAGGTGGCTCAGTATTGTAATGAGCTGAGATGGCTGGGGCATGGATCTTAATGGATGAGAAGGATAGGCCTCTGTGGAGCAGCTCTGCTAGGTAATCAAGGATTTGAGATAAGGTGGGCACAGCTGTGTCTTTTCCTTGAGACTAACTCCAAGAACAATATCTTTTCCACTTTTCAGCATAGGATTTCCTAGTACTAGGCCTTCTGGCCTCAAGGATGACGTCCAGCACCTGTTTCCTGAGGGATGCTGGTGGTGTATTCAGGGGATAAGCAAGGCTGCAGGAAAGGTGTCTGGTGTAGGTGCCAGGGTGGCACTGCTGTCAGACTGCGTAGGAGTGGGTACCAGTGCTGGTGTGGCCAGTCTGGTACAATAAGGATTGCCATTGGCCTGTCCTGTTTGATCTTGAGTAGTACTTTTGAGAGGAGGGGCAGAGGATGAAAGGCTTAAATTGAGAGGTTTTCCCATGTAAAGGCTAGGGCATCCACCTTCCAGGCTCTGCTGTGAGGGTTCCTGGTGCAAAACTTGCTCAATTGGTGTTTTTGGGGGGAGGCAAAAAGGTCCACCTCCGGTGTTCCCCACCTCTGGGTTAAAAGTTTGAATGAGTTGGGTTCCAGTTTCCATTCGTGAGGGTCCAGTAGATTTCTGCTTAAGTTGTCTGCCAGTGAATTGTGCTTGCCTGGCAGGAATTGAGCTTGTAGGTGCACTTGGTTGCTCACGGCTGTATTCCACAGGGCTATGGCTAACCTGCAGAGTGGGTAAGAATGAGTTCCCCCCTGCTTATTTATGTACCACATGACTGTGGTGTTGTCTGTCTTTATCAGGAGCTGTCTTGGAAGGATAAGGTATTTGAAGGCTGTCAGAGCATTCTGTACAGCTAGCATCTCTTTTTGCTTGATGTGCAGGGGAATTTGTTCTGGGCTCCATTTGCCCTGAATGCATTTGCCTGTCATGTGAGCCCCCATGCATGGTCTGATGCGTCTGTTGTCAGGGTTTTGGTGGCGAGGGGTTTAGTGAAAGGAAGTCCCTTGTTGTGGTTGCATGCATCTGCTCACCAAAGGAACTCTGCCCTTAGACAAGGTATGATAGCAATCACAGTTTCCAGGTCCTGAGAATGTTGACACCAGAGACTTTTTAAGTAGCATTGAAGTTTCCTCATATGCTGTCTTGCATATGGAATTAGCAGAATGTATGAGGCCATTAACCCTAGGGCTTGCAGTATTTTCCTTGCAGATAGCTGGGCTTTGGTGGCCATTAGTTTGAAATAGTTTGTCATATGGACCTGCTTTTCTGGAGTGAGGAATGCCATCTGGGAAGTTGTATTCAAGCTTCCTCCCAAGAATACAATTTGTTGGCTGGACACCAGTTGTGATTTCTTTTCGTTGATGGTGTATCCCAGTGAAGTTAGAAGTCTTTTTACAAATGCCAGGTGCTGAAGTAGCAATTCCTGACTGTCCGCCTGAATCAGGCAATCGTCCAAGTATGGGTAAATTTGAATATTTCTCTGCCTGCAGTATGCAATGGCTGGAGCCAGGCACTTTGTGAATACTCTGGGCGCAGTAGATAAGCCAAAGGGAAGTGCAGAGAAAGTACAGTTGTGTACCTACCATAAATGTAGATGTTCGAGTGTATTCACTGTTGCAGTTATTACTCTTGGGTTATCCTGCTGGCAGGCTACCCTCAGTCGGCCAGAATTCCAAAGTCTAGGTCCGGCATCGGTTGCTGTCACCTCTCCCCTGACTTCAGTGCGCCAGGGGTATAAAAGATGCAGCCAACACCATTTTCTTCAGTTTTTCTTGCCCCAGATGTCAGGTGCCCCCAAACTGGTAGGCTGAAAAAATATACCAATAAGAAATGCATGCACAAAAATAACATTTCCTGCATCTGTCCTATATAAAAATACGCTAAACATCCTAACTCACCCCAAACAACCACCGCAGGTTGCAAATGCTGAAATTTTAGCTCTAAAAATACAATTAAATAAGCAAAAAAGCATAAACCTAATAGTTATCTATATACCCCCAGGGAACAATATTGAAACTTTAGAAGCCATCTTAAACTGGATAGATAACAACTATCCACAAGAAACAGTAGTCCTGGGAGATGTTAACATTGATTGGAACAAATGCTCTGCACAGTCCAGTCCTACTTCTTTAAATCTCCATGGTTTCTCTCAGGTTATAACCACTACCACCAGACTAGGTAATAATAATCAAAAGGAAAGCATACTTGATTGGGTGCTCATCAAGGAACACCCCAAAAATATACCCTGGACTCTCCCCAATGATCTTAGTGATCATTTGCTTACTTACATTAGGAAAGATAACCCAACCAATGCTAGCTTACCAGTCTATAGAACAGTCAGAAACAAAAAAAAATTTGATCCTCTAAAATTTAACATGGCACTCAATCACTGTAACTGGTCAACATTGAAATCCCTTCCCCTAGATGAGGCAGTCTCACATTTTAATGAAACATTCCTTACCCTACTTGACTCTCATGCCCCAAAAGGATATCCAGAATCAAAACTCACATAGCACCTTGGCTAACCACAGAATCCAAAACCAAAATAATTAATAGGGACAAAGCATGGAACAAATGGCGTACTACCAAGTTACCACTAGATCGGATCATCTTCCAGCAAATGAGGAATGAAACCAAAAAGGCCACCACCCAAGATAAGAAAAACTACTTTCACCACCTACAAAACAAAACCAAAAGAACCCTCAAAATTCTGGGCAGGATTGAACAAACTTCTTCAACCAGGAAAATCCACCACTCCTACCCCAGAAACTCTATCTGATAAGAACCAAGAAGAAATAGCTAGCAACTTTAATACCTTCTTCACCGAAACAATTCAGTTACTAGCTAACCAACTACCTACCCCCTCTACCACACCTAACAATATGACACCTAACTCTGCACTATCCTTTAACCTCCAACCCATATCCACTGCCTTCATCCGATCCTGTTTGAAAAAACTAAAACCAACTACCCTCTCAGCAGACCTTCTACCTGCAGAATACCTGCAAATTGCTGCAGATGTCATAGCATACCCTATTTCAATATTAATTAATAGAACCATTACCGAGTCCACTATCCCAGCAATCTGGAAAATATCTTACGTCATTCCTCTTCATAAAGGAGGAACATCCACGAACTCTCTAACTATAGACCAATTGCTATACTATCACCACTTGCCAAAATCATGGAAAAGTGTGTGCATAACCAACTCATGTCCTATCTCACCCAAAACAAGCTACTAACTGATTGTCAGCATGGATTTAGACCCAACCATAGCACGACTACTGCCCTCCTCTCTTTCACAGAGAAAATTAACCATAACCGGAATAACAAAATATCTCCTCAGCTCTCTTTCTAGATATGTCGAAAGCTTTCGACATGGTAAACCACCAGCTACTTCTCAAAACCTTATCAACCTTACATCTAGACACCCAAGTCCTAAACTGGTTTCAGGCCTACCTCGTAGGTAGACAACAGGCAGTTATGTGGCAGAATAAACTCTCCTGCCTATTACCCAATAATATAGGCGTACCCCAAGGGTCCATCCTAGGTCCTCTTCTGTTCTCAATTTTTATAAATGACCTCCATACAGTTATCCCCGAAGCCACCTGTATTCAATATGCAGATGACTCAACTATCATCTGTTCTAATCCTATCCTTGACAACCTTCTAATAACCACCCAACACTGCTTTACCAAAGTTGAAAATTGGCTAACTAACCATCAACTCATCTTAAACCCAAAAAAAACCCAACTTCTCCTTTTCCACCCATCCAACCCAACACCTTTCACACACTTTACCATTCAATCTAACAATGGTACCATTATTTCTCCTACTACCAACGCTAAACTATTAGGAGTAATTATCGACAATAAACTACGGTTTGACACCCACATCAACCAAACTATTAAAATGGTTAACAAAAAACTTGGTTCTTTATATAGGTTAAAAACCTTCCTAACTCCAGCCGCTAGGTTAGCTACTGCCCGCTCGCACCTCCTATCCACCCTACTATACGCCTCCCCAATCCTTACGAACCTCAACAAGTCTGACCTCAATCATCTTTCCACTTCTTATAATCACATAGCTAGATTCATCACTGCCCTACCTTACAGAACACATCATTGCATCAGCCTGAAAAAACTTGACTGGCCAGAACTCCCTAATCTTCTACTGGAATACCAACTCATTGAAGCCTTTAAAATCCTGAAACATCCAGATAACACCCCTGCACTAAATAACATCCTAACCCCTTACTCCAACCTAAGCTCTCTTCGCTCATCTAACAAACTCTTAATACAAACTTGCAAGTCCCATAACCTAGGAGGCGATTCTCTCTACTCTAATATTATTGGCAAGGTATGGAATTCTCTTCCCCAGAAGCTTACGTCCTTACCATCACTAGCGCTATTCAAAAAAGAACTAAAAATCCACTATAAATCACATTGGCTTTGTCCATGTACAAACCCTGACTAACTTTCACATGAATAATTCCTACAAGTAGGCAATTTCCTATTATTCAACTAAGTGTGAATTAACCTGAATGTAATGTAATGTTATCATTTGTACCTTCTATTGTGATTATCTGCTCACTCTGTACACAATGTGATATGTCTTTATGTACCTTGATTAACCTTGTTGGAGCTTTTCTCCCCGGGACTCCGCTGAAAATGGACATGTATCCAGTCGGACTATCCCGGTCAACAAATGTAAAATAAATAAAATAAATAAAATAAATAAAAATCTGCAAGCAAATACACCAAAAAGGTTGTATAGGATAGAGAAGTGCAGATAAGTCCCAGCAAAGAGAAGGGGAATGGTGGGTGGGTAACCTGGACTGCAACAGTGAATACACTCGAACATCTACATTTATGGTAGGTACACAACTGTACTATGTTCATCGTGTTTCACTGTTGCAGTCATTACTCTTGGGTTGAATTCCCAAAGCTGAGGATGGGTAGCTGGGCTAAATAGGATTAGCAGAGGCTATGAGGCCCTGCAGAACTGCAGTGGCAAAGCCTGCTCTGGACTTAAGAGTAAAGAGGTAAGTGGTAGTGCTTTGTGAAGGTGTGCACTGAACTCTAGGTTGCAGCCTCCAAGATATCTTTGGTTGGTACTCCTCCGAGGAAGGCTGCTGAAGTGGCTGCTGTTCTGGTAGAATGCGGCCTAATGCTCTTAGGCACTGATTTGCCATGTTGAGAATAGCAGAAGCAGATGCAATGGCCTATCCATTTAGAAATAGTCTGTTTTGAGATAGCCTTCCCTTGCGATCCTGCAGCATATGACACTAAAAGTTGCTCAGTCTTTCTGAAAGCTTTAGTTCTGTCCAAGTAGAAACGTAATTGCCTGTGTATGTCCAAATAATGCAGAATTTTCTCACCCTTGTTCTGTGGATTTGGATAAAAGATAGGCAAGTGAATGGTTTGGTTGAGGGCCACACTGGACACCACCATAGGCATAAATGTAGGATTTGTCCTCAGAGAAACCCTGTCTAGATGAAAAATGATGAAAGGTTCCACAGCCATGAGTGCTTGTAACTCCAAGACTCGCCTTGCAGAGGTTACTGCTAGGAGCAGAGCTGTTTTCCAGGATATGAATTTTACATCTGCTGTTGATGCTGGCTCGAAAGGAGGCAGTGTGAGTTTTTCCAAAACATAATTGAGGTCCCAGGCCGGAACTGGTGTTCTCCTAGGAGGCCTAATGTTTTTGGCCCCTCTGAGGTACTGCCTTATTAAAGGATGAGAAAAGATAGGTGGTTCCGTATTGTAATGGGCTGAAATAGCAGAGGCATGAATCTTAATTGATGAGAAGGAAAGGCCTTTGCTCAGCATCTCAGTTAGGTATTGTAAAATCTGAGGGATATTTGGTACACACGTGTCAGTGCCTTGTTCCTGGTTCCAAGCACAGAATCTCTTCCATTTTTCTGCATAAGATTTTCTGGTACTGGGCCTCCTGGCCTCCAAGATAACATCCATAACAGCTTTTGAAAGAGGAGTTTTCTGAATGGCTACTTTATCCGCCATGCTGCCAGATTTAAGGTCCTGAGTTGGCTGTGCAGGATCTGATTGTTTTGTTGGGTCAGCAAGTGAGAGGTCTGAGGCAATATCCATGCTGGACCTTGAGATAAGGTCCTTAGGACTGGGTACCAGTGCTGGCGTGGCCAGTCTGGTGCAATCAGCATCATCTTTGGCTTCTCTTGTCTGACCTTTAGGAGTATCCTGGGAAGGAGAGGCAGTGGAGGAAAGGCATATACTGTTAGATTTTTCCAGCTGAAGGATAGGGCGTCCACTTTCCATGCTTGCTTGTGATAAATCCTTGTGCAAAATCTCTGCAATTGGCAGTTGTGAGGGGAGTCAAATAGATCTATGTCTGGGCATCCCCATTTCCTTATTATCATGCTGAAGACTTGTGGATCCAGTTTCCATTCGTGGGGATCCATGAGGTTTCTGCTTAGTTAAATCTGCCAGAGTATTTGTTTTTCCTGGCAGGAATTGTGCTTGCAGGTGAACTTGAAAAGCCAATGCTGTGTCCCATAAGGTCATTGCTTGTCTGCAGAGGGGGTAGGAATGTGTACCTCCCTGCTTGTTTATGTACCACATGAATGTAGTATTGTCTGTCTTTATCAGTAACTGTCCTTGATGAAGCAGGTCCTTGAAAGCTATCAGGGCATTTTGAACAGCTAGCATCTCTTTTTGTTTGATGTGAAGATGCATCTGGTTTGCAAGCCATGTGCCCTGAATACATTTTCCTGCCATATGGGCCCCCCAGGCATAGTCTGATGCATCCGTTTTCAGTGTCTGTCTGGCTGTGGGTAAACTGAATGGCAGACCCTTGTTTTTTTGTGAATTCTTTTTTATTGCAATTTTTCAATCTTACATAACATGACAGAAATACTTACAGACAATACATCCAAATGAGAAATACAATATGCAACTTGTGTATAGGATAAGAACATCGAAAACACCAACTATATACAATTCATACTGTGCCCATATCAAATCCTATATAATTCAAATACAGCGTGCTAAGGACTATTGGTATCTGTAAGATAGCAGTACTTATTTAAGTATATGTTCAGATAAGATTTCCCAAAATTCCTTCATATCTGGTTTGTGTTTAATATTGTGGAACAGGTATTTATGTGCCTTAAGGTAATTAATAGCTATATGTTTAAATCCTTCCCATGATAGGGAGTGTCTGTTTTTCCAATTCAAGGAGATTTAATATTTGATTAACATAAAGATAGGAATCAGTACCTTGCATTTTCTTTCTGATACTCCAAGGGGGGAATATGAAGAATGGTAAATTCCCATGACAGGGTGGATTTTTCATAACCGATTTTTTCAAGAATCACCCTCAAGGCACACCATAGCTTGTAGGAACATTTGCAGCTCCAAAACGAGTGCAGGATATCATCCGATTGTTTCGGGCAATATTTACATTCAGGGGATAAATTAGGGAAAATTTTGTTCAGGGTCGTGGATGTAAAATACGCATTGTTTACCATCATCATTTGGGTGTATTTCATCTTCTTAAAGGGAATCGATTTAGTGCTTAGGTTTATAGCCTTTGCGAGTTGGTTTTGGTCAATATCAGGGTTGATTTTTGACCAGAATTTCGAAACAATTAGTTTATTCTGGTATCTAAGCGTCATAATGACTTTGTACACACTTGAGGTCATTTTTTTCCCACTTAGCAGGAGATTTATTAGTGTTTTACATGTTAAGATATCATTGTCCGAAACTAGTGGATGTTCTAGGTATTTACTTACTAGTTCTCTAATTTGTCGTAGTATCATTAAGTACTTATATGGTAAGCCGAGACTAGTTCTCATGTCAGGTATTGATTGGTGTCTAAAGGGGAGAATGGCAGACCCTTGTTGTGGTGACAGGCTTCTGCCCACCATCGAAACTCCTATTGCAGGCAGGGAATGAGTGCAATTACTGTCTCCAGGCTATGGCAATGCTGAATCCAAACACTTTTTAGGTACCATTGTAGTTTCCTTATATGCAGTCTGGCATATGGAATTAGTAGAATGCAGGATGCCATGAAACCCAAGGCCTGCAGGATTTTCCTTGCAGATAAGTGGGTTTTTGTTGCCAATTTCTTGAAGTAAGTGGTCAGTTGCTTTTGTTTGTCTGGCATGAGATAAGCCATCTGGGCAGTTATATTTAAGCTTGCACCCAGGAAGATAGGGCACTAGCTTTGATTTCTTTTCGTTTACTGTGTACCCTAGGCCAATTAGTAATCTTTTTACAAACGCCAGATGCTTTAGAAGAATTTCTTTGTTCTCTGCTTGAATTAGGCAGTCGTCCAAGTAGGGATATATTTGAATTCCTTTTTGTCTGCAAAACGCAATTACTGGTGCCAGGCATTTTGTGAAGACCCTGGGCGCAGTAGATAAGCCAAAGGGCAGTGCAGAGAACTGGTAATGCATTGAGCCAGCTATGAATCTGAGGTATCTTCTGCAAGATTGTCTGATTGGGACATGCAGGTATGCCTCTTTTAGGTCCAAAGTTATGAGCCAAGCCTTCTTGCCCAGCATGGGCAGTAGCTGCTGTAGAGTCAATAACTTGAATTTTGGAACTTCCAGAAAAGTATTTAGTATAGACAGGTCCAGTATTGGTCTCCAGGTTTTGTCCTTTCTGGGTACTAGGAAAAGTCTGGAGTAAAATCCTTGCCCA
Source organism: Protopterus annectens (assembly GCF_019279795.1). Taxonomy (NCBI): domain Eukaryota; kingdom Metazoa; phylum Chordata; order Ceratodontiformes; family Protopteridae; genus Protopterus; species Protopterus annectens. The sequence continues at coordinate 1,678,091,577 of NC_056729.1, forward strand.
TGCTCTTGTTGTGGTACTTGCTGAATGGCCCTCATGTCCATGAGGTCTGTAATTTGTTTTTGTGCCTCTGCCTATTGATTGTGTGGCAGGTCTGGTGTACCTTTTGCTCTTGGCAGGGTGGGAACGTGGAAGCTGTAGTCCTGGGACACTATATTCAAGACCCATTTGTCCTGGGTAATCATGTGCCAATTTGATGAAAAAAGTGCTAGTTTTCCCCCTAAGGGGGCTGCCAAAAGAAAAGTGCTTGGTTCTGGCAGAGGAAAGTCATCGGGACTGTTTCCGGTATGGTTGTAATTTGTCTTCTCCACTTTTGGAGGTAGGAGCACCCCATTGTTTAGGTCTGTATGAGCCTTGGGGCTGAGATCTGCCTCTGGGACGCCTGTATCTGCCTCTTTGTGGTCTGTCTGACATTGGAAAGGACCAATTTTTAGAAGGCCAGTTCCTGCTAAACCTGGGTGGCTGTACCTGTAAGAAATCCTTGACTGTCTGCATGGAATTTGCTTTATCCTCCATTTTTTCAACACCTCTTCTGCTTTAGTACCAAACAAAGTATCATGCTGTAATGGTGCATCTAATAATTTTGCTTTAACATGATCAGGCAGATTTTGTTCCTTTAACCAAGCATGCCTTCTAATAACAGAACCTGTAACAGCGGCCCTGCAAGAGGCCTCCAGTGAATCATAACCACATTGCAAAGTATGCTTTCCCACTTGTTCAGCTGCATGCAATAAATCCTGCAATTCCTTGTTCTCTGAACATTCAGTATTTATCAACAATTTTTGTTTAAGCAGTGACATTAAATATTGCTGATATTTAAGCATATGAAACTGACAATTTAAAGCCCTTACAGCCAGGGTAGCAGAAGTGTAGACTTTTTCCCCCATCTGTCTAGAGCCCTAGAATCCAGAAGTTCTTAAAAAGATGGAAGAAAAAGTTAAATCAATGCAAACTGTCAAAGATTTCTTACAGGTGCAGCCACCTAGATTCAGTAGGCATTGGCCTTCAAAAAACTGTTCCTTTCCAGTCCCTCCCAGGCCTTCTCAGTCCAAACCCAGGGGAAACTGACCACCAAGAATACAGTCTCAGGGTATGCAGAGATCTAAACAATGGAGTGTTCCCCCATCAAAACCAGGGAGTGGTAAGCCACCCCCTTATGGAAAAAGTTCACAATGACTTTCCAATTATCCTTCCCAGCCATGCCCAAGTACTTGCACCCCTAGGAGGAAAACGCGCCCTTCATGCAAAAAAAATGGATGTCCATTACTCCGGACCAATGGGTTCTAAACATTGTATTCCAGGGATACAGATTCTACCTCCACTCACTGCCAACCCCAAGCGGGTTGCCAGACCTTCCTTCAAACCAGTGGGCAGAGGCTCAAAAGCAAGTACTTTCCCGTTGCCATATCAGGGCTATTCAACCTGTTGTAGTAGAACAAAGGGGACAGGGTTTCTACTCCAGACTGTTCTTGGTGCCCAGAAAAGAGAGCTCATGGTACCCTATCCTGGATCTATCAATTTTCAACACCTTTCTGGTGATCCCAAAATTCAAAATGTTTACACTGCAACAGCTTCTTCCTATGTTAGCCAAGGATGCCTGGTTAGTCACCCTAGACTTAAAAGAAGCTTATCTGCACATCCCCATACGGGAGTCTTGCAGGAAATATCTACATTTCAGGGCAGGTTCTTTGCACTATCAGATGTTCATCGTGTTTCACTGATGCAGTCATTACTCTTGGGTTATCCTGCTGGCAGGCTACCCTCAGTCAGAATTCCAAAGTCTAGGTCCAGCGTCGGTTGCTGTCGCCTCTTCCCTGACGTCAGTACACCAGGGGTATAAAAGATGCAGCCAACGCCATTTTCTTCAGTCTTTCTTGCCGCACAGTGCCCGAGCCAAAAGCAGTTCACAAGTGTCGGTTGGCCGACTCCTGAAATTTTCAAATCCGAATTTCAGAACCGAAGTCTTCATTAAAGCTAAGTACCCCGTTGGGGAAACTTTTTTCTAGCTCCAGACCGATGTCAGAAAAAGTTAACAATTGTATTTCTTGTGGGAAGCAAATACCTCATAAGGATTTTCACTCTTACTGTATTCCTTGCCTAGGCCCTGATCACAACGTTGCTAGCTGCCGGTTTTGCGCTAGATTTAACCAACGCACTATTAAGCGTCGGTTTGATTTTGCATTTCATTACTTTGGCCGGAGATTTAATTATATAATGCTTTCGGACCAGCCGACAACTGGAGTTTACAAAAAATGTAAGGGCAAGGATAAGGATAGGCATCCGAGGTCCAAAATCGACGACGAGGCCTCTGCTAGGCCAGTCACCGGTTCTCAGTGAGGTGCTTTCGCAGCCCCTGGCGCCCGCTACCTCAGAGCCACAGGCCACTTCAGATTCCCATGTGGAGCCAACTGGGCCTCTGGATACTCAGGGTATTGGACACTCAGAAATCATTCCCTCAGATGGGTCCGGAGCCGCTGAGCAGGCATCGGCTTCTGAGGGTGTCTTCAGACCTACACAACTATATATTAAGCCATCTTCAGCTTCAAAGACAAAGACTAAAGCAGCTCTAAAGACAAAGAAACAAGTACATCATTCTCCTACTCAGACTTCCATGCCTAAAAAACAGATGCTCAAAATGGCTGAAGACCTAATTACTTTGATCAGGGGTTCCCATCCCCCTCCTGATAAGAGGCCTAGGCAAGAGACAGAGTATGATTCTTCTGATCAAGATTCTATTTCCTCTAATTCTTCTTCTGAACATGATTACTCCATGCTTCCCTATGAGGATTCTGATGCTGAAGAATCCATTCCTTCAGCTTCCCCTCCTGAGGATTATTCTTTTGGGGAAACCCTGCATACCATGAGGGAACATTTCCACTGGGAGAGCCAAGATTATTCTGAATCTAAGAAAAGGCTCAGAGACTTTCTGCTACTTCCTCAGCACAGACCCCTTGCTATTCCACCTGTTCTAGACATTGTAGATGATGTATTTTCAGAGTCCGTCCCGTCCCCTGACTCTTTACCCCCTGCACCTCCTAAGCCAGAGAGATACTACAGGGTCCCGGATTCTCAAATTCCTAGATAAAAACCCCGCTGCTGACCCAGAAACTATATCTCAGGGTCCCAAAGGGGTTAAAGCCTCCACTGCAAAAAACCCAGGTTTTTGTGCCAAACAAACAATCCTGATTTAATGGAGAATCTAGTATTTTTGCTTAGACATGGTCTGGCAAAACTTGTTCCATCAGCCAAGCATGCCTTTTCAGTACAGACCCAGTGACAGCAGCCCCTGCAAGATGCTTCTAAGGCATCAAACCCACACTGCAATGTATATTTACTAACTTGGTTTGCAGAATGCATTAACTCTTGTAAATCTTTATTTTCTGCACAATCTGGAAGTAACATTTTTTTGTTTAATTAGTTCCATAATATGTTGCTGGTACTTCAACATGTGAAATTGGCAATTCAAAGCCCTGATGGCAAGAGTTGCAGAGGTATATACCTTCTTACCCATCTGTCTAAAGCTCTTGAATCCCTGTCTGAAGGGGAAGGGTTTTTGGCTGTACCAGCCTTAATGCCTTTAGGTCCCTGGGAAATGGTCTCTGAATCCGCACTAGGATTCTTAAAGAGAAATTTCAGAGAGTCAGGTACTCTGTAGTACCTGCCAGGTTTTCTAGGAGCTGTTGGTAAAGTGTCAGGAGTAAGACTGGATTCCATGAAGACATCATCTACAATATCCAGGACAGGGGGTATAGCTAGAGGCCTGTGCTGAGGCAATTCTAAAAATTCCCGGAGTCTCTTTTTGGACTGAGGATAGTCCTGGCATTCCCAATGGAAATGCTCTCTTAAGGCACGCAAGGTTTCACCAAAAGAAAAATTCTCTGGAGGGGAGGCAGAGGGAATGGATTCCTCTGCATCTGAATCCTCGTAGGTAGATAAGGGTATGTCCTGGTAATCAGAAAGGTCAGAGTCATCGGACTCCTGGTCTGTAGAATCAGAAGGAAATCCAATTATTTGTCTTTTAGCAGGAGAAGGCTGGCTGTCCCTAATTAGAGTAATAAGGTCTTCAGCCATTCTAAGCATTTGTTTTGTGGCATGGGAGCTTGAGCATGCACTTTGGACGTTGGTTTTCTAGGCGTAGTGCAAAATCTGGGCCAGAGAAACTCAGTAGATTTAGTTAAAAATGAAGACGTTGGTTTAATACGAATATCAGTAGGTCGGAATACACCCTCAGAAACCGGTGCCTGCGCAGCGCCTCTGGACCCATCCAAAGTAGAGACATCTGCAGGTTCCATAGTCGAAGAAGCATCTCGTGGCATACCGGACTCCATAAGGGTCTCAGCAGAGCCCTGCGCATCTGCAGAAGCGGGCATCAGGGGCTGCAAAGGCACCTCACGGAGTACCGGCGGACTGGCAACAAGCTTAACGGAAACATCGTCGGCAGTTTTTGACCTATGCGGTCTGTCTCTGTCTTCACGCCTTTTTAGAAGATCGTTAGTCGGATGGCTTACTGAAGTCATTTTGGAAAATGGAGAACGAGAGCGAAAGAATTTTGCTACAAAAATAGCCCAACAACGAATGGTTCAGGCGTTAAACAAGGTGGTGGTCTGTGCCTAAACAGGTGCTGCAGTAAGAATTAAAACCTCTGTGAGGTATTTGCTTTCCACAGGCAAGACAATTGTTAACTTTTTCTGACATTGGTTAGAGCAAGAAAAAAGAATCCCCAGTGGAGTACTTAGTTTTAGAAGACTTCAGGTTGGAAACACGAAAAACGAAATGCTTTATGTCGTTTTATACCCCTGACGACCTGACGTCGTGGAAGAGGCGGCAGGATCTGATGCAGAAATACCAAGACTCTGGTGTTCAGTCCGACTGAGGGCTACCTGCAGGCAGATAACCCAAGTGTGATGACTGCAACAGTGAAACACGAAGAACATCCATGGCCTTAAGCTCAGTGCCAAAAAATGTGTCATCATCCCCTTTGGGAAAAACCCGGTTCCCATGAATTACCACATCAATAGTAGTCCACTGAACACTGAAGGCATTATAACAGATCTGGGAACACAGGATGACATCAACCTCTCTTTTGACCACCACAATGCAAAAGTCCTTCTATGTGGCACATCTCATTACTAAGGGTTTTGCATCCAGGAAGAAAGAAGTCATTGTCTCCCTCTACTCTTCCCTCATTAGGCCAATCGAGTACAATGCCCCATTTGGCATGTACCTTACTAGACACCTGCAACAACTGGAGAGGCCGCAAAAGTACCTCACAAAGAGGATCCTAGGCCTTAAACACTTGCCCTATATGGACAGACTCCAAAAACTCCAACTATTCTCTGTCTCATATCGTCTACTTAGAGGCGATCTCTGCTTGACTTACAAAGCCATGTCTGCCCCAGCTCTATTAGAAATACTACATCTAAAGAAATCCCAATCCCTCCGCACCATACGCTCCAGAGACCTCAACCTCATTACCACAATCAACAGAATGTGCGAGCGGGGCAGGTTCATAACCCAGAGACTGCCCACGCTATGGAATAAACTTCCCATACATGTCAAACAGAGCACCTCACTGGCCCTCTTCAAGAGGAATCTTGATGAGTGGATGGGAAATAAAAAAATTCACCCTGGGAATCACTCCAGTGGCTCTATTCGAGAGAGGCACTGGGAACAAGGCCGGGTGGCATGATGCCACGTTAATCCTATGGGCTAGGCTTGTAAAGGCTCCACGGCCATTAGCCTAGTACACACCCATGAACCTATGAACCCAAATTCAGTAAACCAGAGCCATAACTAGCTCATTTAGTATCTGGTACTTCTCCCCAATCTGGTACCCGTACTCTTAATCTTTAAATTGAGAAAGAAAAATAAATAAATACAATATCTGCTCTCCAATCTGGTGCTCCATATTCTTCCTGAAACAGCACCACGTCTTTTGCACCCCATAATCTCTGAGTTAAGGGGCAGAAAAAAAAAAAAAAGAAAAAGGTCTTAGATTTTAAAAACTGACAAACAGCTTGCTACAGCTGTCACTGTCATTACTGGCATGCCCCTTGTACTCTATATGAATTAAGGAGCATTTAATATCTAATCTAAACCAGAATTCCCTAAACATTGAACCTAAACAGGATGCCTTAGTGACCTTAGCAAAACAAAGACCCAGTGATGAGTGCTTTCAAGTGGCAAAAGCAGATCTTGCCATCCTGGTAACCCCACCTGCTGTACTGTACACCATTTGGACCATTAAGCTGCCAAAACTGGCATTCTTGGACAACTTTGACTTAACAGCCTCCTTTAGGGAGGGTTTGGCATGACGATTAAGGTCTTAAACTCATAGATACAAGGTACAATGTTTAGTTCTGACCTTGTGCTATTTAGTCTTAAGATGGCCTTTCAGGGCAGTTAGCCTAGTGTTCACCTGTGAACCTATAAGCATTCCCTCCAAAGAATGCTATATTGCATCCATTAACCCTGTCTGAACAATACAGCATATGTAACAAACCATTCAACTCCCTCAAGTAGGGGATACAGCACATGAATATGTGCATCCAAAACGTGTCTAGGGCTAAGAATTCTTTGCCAGAGAAGAAGGGTTCCCCTTAAGGCTGCCACAGAAAGATTCACATCAGTCTTAGGAGTGTCTGCCCACAATAAACACTCTCTGAGGGGGAGGCTAAAATGTGCGGTCAGCCTTCTGACAGCTTTTTCAAAGTACACTGATAACATCTCCAGAAAATGTCTATATAAAGGGTAGCATCACCCAGAGACACTACTGTAGCCCTCATGCCTCAAATGGTCCCCTTCTCATGTAAGTTGAAGAATCTCCCCAAATCTGGTATCCTCTTATGGAAATAAAACATTCTACTCATCTACATCTTTAGAAATACAATTCATCTATATGGCAGATACTAAATGTGTGGCCTTAGCCAAATTCTTTCCAGGCCTTTTGAGTTCAAACTCAGATGTGCTTAACTTCAAACCAGAGTACAATTATATCACAAGTTAAACACAAGAATGACATACAGCTCTGTGCCAAAATGAGAAAAGCACTACAACTCTTCAGAAGATCATAAGCCAAATAAAAAGGGTTATCTTTAAGTGATTAAAACTGAACAGTGTGGGAGAATCCTGCAGCCACTGAGGACGGAGGTTCAAAGCTATGGCATCTGAGATGAAAAGTGAGAACTTTTTCCCCCTAGATGATAAATGCTCCTTTGCTTGAGGGCCATCAAGCCTACCCCCAGACTTGAGCCTATTCTTTCTTCTGTGATGAGACATCCTCTATAACCACAGAGATGAGAGTCAGGGAAAAGGACATTGTTCAGGTAGCCATGAAGGTTGCATGTGCCCTTGCCTCAATTTTGTCTACAGACATCTACGGTTATCTTAACCTCAAACTCTGGGTGGGTGGGTGGGGGGGTAAATGAGTGAACCTTGTATCCTTGGGGCACGCAAAGTTTTCTCCACATGGGTGCAAGCTCAGACGTCCCCACTGTGAAGGCTGAAGGTTATCAGTCCATCAGTGGTTCGGTGTGCTCCTTCAGCTGACATGTCAAACGGAGATCCCATCTGCCTACATTGGTCATAGCGCAGTTCGATGTAAAAGATTCCACTGTACGTAATGAAAGGAGTAGGGGAATGTTCCCGACTGCTCTGGTCAAATGTCCTCTAGTTTGTACAAATACTACCTTGGGTGCCTGCTGAAATGAGGTCACTTGCCTAATGGACTAACTCAGTCAACAAAGCATAAATATAAATAAATCTAGATGCTGCTTCCTCTTGTGCAAACTATGTCTGTAACATCAGCAGCACTACTGTAGGCTATACCATGAAATAGCATGCAATAGTGAGAATGACACCACATACTAAATTACAATTAAGAAAGCGACTCCAATCCACCTGTAGATAAACATGCAGTGTGAATCTGTCTGTGTGAGGATCTTGTAACATACCTGGCTTGTCAACGGCACTGTATGTGTGTGCATGTGAAATAATACCAATAATTTTAATATCACGTGTGCCTGCATACTACTTCTGGCTAGCAGTAAAAAGAAAAAAAAAAAAGAGTTCATTATCTTTTAGAAACAAGTTATAAAATAAGTAAGTTATAAAAAGTCTAGCAGCCACCCTACCCCGATCAACAGTTGTACTATGACAGATGATTAGCAGGGGGAGGGGGGCACGCACACCCAGTTAAAAACAACACTGCTAAGAGGTTTGCATAGAAGGTCACTATAGCTTATATGGAATCCAGAGACAGCGCAGTCATTATTTATTTCAGTTTTCTTACAATCAATCCTCAGGAGGTGTACACAGAGGGTACCTAGAGCTTGTCTAAAGATAGCACACAGCCTAAGAGCAGCAAGTTGGAATACATTACTGTAACCATTTTGTTTTGACTTTCCCAAGCATCAAACATCAGACATATAAACAGTTGGCTATCTTTTGTGTGTGTGGGTTGGGGAGTACTGACGCATACTATGTATAAACATCTTACAGCAACAACATAAAATATAGGACTATGGCAAATTTGGCCATTTGTTCTTTTTCTTTCATGCCAATTCAAAATCAGAAGGGTACACAGAAGGTAACCATCTTTTTTTTGTTGGAGGGGGTAGGCACTACTCTCAGATAGTGAGTTACGTATCTTTTTCGTTTATTAGAAAGTTCTATTTTGTCAGCTTTGCACACACTTTTTTCTTTCTTTACTTTTTTTTTTTTTGGTTGGTCAATAATTAGATCAACAGGGTGGAAAAAAGTTAGAATGCACCTAGCAACTTCTAGATCCCAATTGCTTCAGGGAACTGCCCCCCCCCCACCCCCACCCCCCAGGCTTGATTCAGTTATTTCTTCCAAAGTTTTTACAGAAGAGACTTGGCAAATTAGAATTAGTGGTAAACATAGAAGAGAAAAAAAAATTAAAATAAGAAAAGTGTGAGAAAATCTTTCTGGATGGTAAGGAAAGGTCAAAATGAGGGAAACCAAAAGGTAGAGGCTCTGGGGGTGCAGTGAAGGACAACAGTGTGCAGTGGGGATGGTGGCATGCAGTCCTTTGTGTAGAACTCTTCACCTAAGGCTGGCCCTGATGTGCGAGATCACCTTCCTATAACACAACAGTAAAAAAGGAAACATGGGAAGGAAGTTTTTCTTCCTTTCTTACATAAATATGCATTTAAAACACACACCCCCCCACACACACACACACACAAACACATGGAAGTTGCACCAAATTATTATCTTGGCAAGGATGTTACTGGCATGCTGATATCACTATTTTCAAGGCTTGCAGAAACAGGCTATTGTTTCCATCCTGAAAAAGTACAGTTGTGTACCTACCATAAATGTAGATGTTTGAGTGTATTCACTGTTGCAGTCATTACACTTAGGTTATCCTGCTGGTAGGCTACCAGCAGTCGGCCTGAATTCCAAAGTCCTGGTCCAGCGTCGATTGCTGTTGCCTCTTCCCTGACTTCAATGCGTCAGGGGTATAAAAGATGCAGCCGATGCCATTTTCTTCAGTTTTTCTTGCCCCAGTTGTCAGGTGCCCCCCAAAAGGGTAGGCTAAAAATTCTGCTCATAAAAAAGCATGCACTAACATAAACATTACCTTCATCTACAAGCAAATACACCACATAGGTTGTATAGAACAGAGAAGTACAGATAAATCTCAGCAATGAAAGGGGGATGGAGGGAGGGTAACCTGGAATGCAACAGTGAATACACTCGAACATCTACATTTATGGTAGGTACACAACTGTACTATGTTCATCGTGTTTCACTGTTGCAGTCATTACACTTGGGTTGAATCCCAAAGCTGAGGTTGGGTGGCTGGGCCTAGATAGAGATAGGAGTGGCTATGAGGCCCTGCAGAACTGCAGTGACGAAGTCTGCTCTGGATTTAGAGTAAAGAGGTAAGTGGTAGTGCTTTGTAAAAGTGTGCACTGAAGTCCAAGTTGCAGCCTCCAAAATGTCCTTGGTTGGTACTCCTCTGAGGAAGGCTGTTGAAGTGGCTGCTGCTCTGGCTGAATGTGGCCTAATGCCCTTAGGCACTGATTTGCCATGTTGTGAACAGCAGAAATGAATGCAGTGGCCTATCCATTTTGAAATAGTCTGCTTTGAAATAGCTTTTCCTTGTGATCCTGCAGCATATGCCACTAAGAGTTGCTCAGTCTTTCTGAAGGCTTTAGTTTTGTCCAAGTAGAAGCATAGCTGTCTATGTATATCCAAAGAATGCAGAAGTCTCTCCCCCTTATTCTGTGGGTTTGGATAAAAGGTAGGCAAATGAATGGTTTGGTTAAGAGCCACACTGGACACTACCTTAGGCATAAATGTTGGGTTTGTCCTTAGAGAAACCCTGTCCGGATGGAAAATAATAAAAGGTTCCACAGCCATTAGTGCCTGTAACTCTGAGACTCTTCTTGCTGAGGTTATTGCTAGGAGCAGAGCTGTTTTCCATGATAAGTATTTTATCTCAGCTGTATTGGCTGGCTCAAAAGGAGGCAGTGTGAGCTTTTTCAAGACAAAATTGAGGTCCCATGCAGGTACTGGAGCTCTCCTTGGAGGTCTTATGTTTTTGGCCCCTCTGAGGTACTGCCTTAGCAGTGAATGTGAAAAAACAGGTGGATCCGTATTGTAATGAGCTGAAATGGCAGAGGCATGGATCTTAATTGATGAGAAGGATAGGTCTTTGTCCAGCATCTCAGTTAGGTATTGTAAAATCTGAGGAATATTTGGTACAAGCGCATCCATTCCTTGTGCCTGGTTCCAAGCACAGAATCTCTTCCATTTTTCTGTATAACATTTTCTGGTGCTGGGCCTCCTGGCCTCCAAAGTAACACCCATAACTGCTTTAGAGAGAGGTATGTTCTGAATGGTTAAATAATCAGAAATGCAGCCAGATTTAGGATTCCGAGTTGGCTGTGCAGGATCTGATTGTTTTGTTGGGTCAGCAAATGAGGAATTTGGGGTAATGTCCAGGCTGGGCCTTGAGACAAGCTCTTTAGGATTGGGTACCAGTTCTGGCATGGCTAGTCTGGGGCAATCAATATCATTTTTGGCTTTTCTTGTCTGACCTTTAGGAGTACCTTGGGGAGGAGAGGCAGTGGAGGAAAGGCATATACTGTAAGGGTTTTCCAGTTGAATGATAGAGCATCCACTTTCCATGCTTGCTTGTGATAAGTCCTTGTGCAGAATCTCTGTAGTTGGCAGTTGTGCGGGGAGGCAAATAGATCTATGTCTGGGCATACCCATTTTCTTGTTATCATGTTGAAGATTTGTGGATCTAGTTTCCACTCGTGAGGATCATTGAGATTTCTGCTTAGTTTGTCTGCTAGAGTATTTGTCTTTCCTGGCAGGAATTGTGCTTGCAGGTGTACTTGATAAGCCACTGCTGTGTTCCACAAAGTCATGGCTTGTCTGCAGAGGGGGAAGGAATGTGTGCCTCCCTGCTTGTTTATGTACCACATGATTGTAGTATTGTCCGTCTTTACCATCAGTTGTCCTGGATGAAGTAGATCCTTGAAGGCTGTCAGGGCATTCTGAACAGCTAGCATCTCTTTTTGATTGATATGAAGATGCATTTGACTTGCTGGCCATGCTCCCTGAATTCATTTTCATGCCATGTGGGCCCCCCAGGCATAATCTGATGCATCTGTTGTTAGTGTTTGCCTGGCCGTGGGTAGAGTGATTGGCTGTCCTTTGTTGTGGTGACAGGCCTGTGCCCACCATCGAAACTCCTGTTGCAGGCAGGGAATGAGGGTAATTGATGTTTCCAGGCTGTGGCAATGTTGAGTCCAAACACTTTTTAGATACCATTATAGTTTCCTCATATGCAGTCTTGCATATGGAATTAGTAGAATGCAGGAAGCCATGAAGCCCAAAGCCTGCAGAATTTTTCTTGCAGATAACTGGGTCTTTGTTGCCAACATTTCGAAGTAAGAAGTCAGTTGCCTTTGTTTGTCTGGCGTGAGATAAGCCATCTGGGCAGTTGTATTTAAGCTTGCACCCAGGAATATTACCTCTTGAGTGGTACTAGTTTTGATTTCTTTTCATTTACCGTGTACCCTAGGCAAATTAGTAATCTTTTTACAAACACCAGATACTTCAGTAGAATGTCTTTGTTCTCTGCTTGAATACGGCAGTCGTCCAAGTAAGGGTATATTTGAATTCCTCTTTGTCTGCAGAAAGCAATTACTGGTGCCAGGCATTTTGTGAAGACCCTGGGTGCAGTAGATAAGCCAAAGGGCAGTGCAGAGAATTGGTAGTGCATTGATCCAGCTATGAATCTGAGGTATCGTCTGCAATTTTGTCTGATTGGGACATGCAGGTATGCCTCTTTTAGGTCCAAAGTTACAAGCCAAGCCTTCTTGCCCAGCATGGGCAGAAGCTGCTGCAGTCAACATTTTGAATTTTAGAACCTGCAGAAAAGTGTTTAGACTAGACAGGTCCAGTATTGGTCTCCAGGCTTTGTCCTTTCTGGGTACCAGGAATACTCGAGTAGAATCCTTGTCCCTGCTCTTGCTGTGGTACTCACTGAATGGCCCTCATGTCCATGAGGGATGTAACTTGTTTTTGTGCCTCTGCCCATTGATTTTGTGGCAGGTCTGACATACCTTTTGCCTTTGGCAGGGTGTGAAAGTGGAACCTGTAGCCCTGGGACACTATATTCAAGACCCATTTGTCCTGGGTGATTGTATGTCAATTTTGTGAAAAAAGTGCTAGTTTTCCCCCTAAGGGAGCTGCCAAAAGATAAGTGCTTGGCATTGGCAGAGGAAAGTCATTGGGACTGTTTACTATATGGCTGTGATTTGTCTTCTCCACTTTTGGAGGTAGAAGCACCCCATTGTTTAGGCCTGTATGAGCCTTGGGGACGGGATCTGCCTCTAGGGCGTCTGTATCTGCCTCTTTGTGGCCTGTCTGACACTGGAAAGGACCAATTCTTTGAAGGCCAGTTCCTGCTAAATCTAGGTGGTTGTACCTGTAAGAAATCCTTAACTGTCTGCATAGATTTCACTTTATCCTCCATTTTCTTCAACACCTCCTCTGCCTTAACACCAAATAAAGTATCATGCTGTAAAGGAGCATCCAATAAATTTGCTTTAACATTATCAGGCAGATTTTGTTCCTTTAACCAAGCATGCCTTCTAATTACAGTACCCGTAACAGCGGCCCTGCAAGAGGCCTCCAGTGAATCAAAACCACATTGCAAAGTATGTTTTCCACTTGTTCAGCTGCATGCAATAAATCCTGCATTTCCTTATTATCTGCGCATTCAGAATTTGTCAACATTTTCTGTTTTAGTAGTGACATTAAATATTGCTGATATTTAAGGATATGGAACTGACAATTTAAAGCCCTTACAGCCAAGGTAGCAGAAGTGTAAACTTTTTCCCCCCATCTGTCCAGTGCCCTAGAATCCCTATCAGGGGGGACAGGGTTTTTTGCAGTGGAAGCCTCGACCCCGTTGGGACCCTGAGATACAGTTTCTGGGTCAGCAGCAGGGTTTTTAATATAGAAATTTGTGGGAATCTGGAACCCTGTAGTATCTGTCTGGCTTAACAGGGGGTAAAGAGCCAGGAGACAGGCTGGACTCTGAAAATACATCATCTACTATGTCTAGAAGAGTTGGAAGAGCAAGAGGTCTGTGCTGAGGTAGTAAAAGAAAGTCTCTTGAGCCTTTTCTTAGATTCTGAGTATTCTTGGCTCTCCCACTGAAAGTGCTCCCTCATGGCGTGAAGGGTTTCCCCAAAAGAATAATCCTCAGGAGGAGATGCTGAAGGAACAGACTCTTCAGCATCAGAATCCTCATAGGGAGGAAGTGAGTATTCCTGTTCAGAAGAGGAATCAGAGGAAATGGAAACCTGATCTGAAGATTCATATTCTGTCTCTTGCCTAGGCCTCTTATCTGGAGGGGGATGGGAACCCCTGATCAAAGTAATTAGGTCTTTGGCCATTTTAAGCATCTGTTTTTTAGGCATGGAAGTCTGTGCAGGAGAATGTTGTACTTGTTTGTTTGTCTTTAGAGCTGCTTTAGTCTTTGTCTTTGAAGCTGAGGTTGGTTATAACTGTGTAGGTCTGAAAACACCCTCAGAAGCCAATGCCTGCTCAGCGGCTCCGGACCCATCTGAGGGAATAGTTTCCGAATGTCCAATACCTTGAGTATCCAGAGGCCTAGTCGGCTCCACGTGGGAGTCTGAAGCGACCTGTGGCTCTGAGGTAGCAGGCGTCAGGGACTGCGAAAGCACCTCACTGAGAACCGGCGACTGGCCTAGCAAAGGCCTCGTCGTCGGTTTTGGCCCTCGGATGACTGTCCTTTTCCTTTTTCTTGCGCTTTTTATAAACTCTGGTCGTCGGCTGTTCTGACGGCATTATATAATTAAATCTTCGGCCAAAGTAATGAAAGGCAAAATCGAACTGACGCTTAATAGTGCGTTGGCTAAATCTAGCACAAAACTGACAGCTAGCAACGTCGTGGTCAGGCAAGGAATACAGTAAGAATGAAAATCCTTATGAGGTATTTGCTTCCCACAAGAAATACAATTGTTAACTTTTTCTGACATCGGTCTGGAGCAAGAAAAAAAGTTTCCCCAACGGGGTACTTAGCTTTAATGAAGACTTCGGATCTGAAATTCGGTTTTGAAAATCTCAGGAGTCGGCCGACCGGCACTTGCGAACTGCTTTTGCTTTGGGCACCGCGCGGCAAGAAAGACTGAAGAAAATGGCATCGGCTGCATCTTTTATACCCCTGGCGCACTGACGTCAGGGAAGAGGCGACTGCAACCGACGTCGGACCAGGACTTTGGAATTCAGGCCAACTGCGGGTAGCCTGCCAGCAGGATAACCCAAGTGTAATGACTGCAACAGTGAAACACGATGAACATCCAGAGTGTTTTGTTTTACTTTCTCTTGGGGGGGTGCCAATTAGTAAACAACTGTAAAGTCGTCAGCTTTTTCTTTACCAAACTATTAATTTAATTAACATTTAATGATTAATTGCTTAGATCCATTTATCAATTTAGCAACTGGCAGCTCAAAGATGATGTCAGTATGTCCCAGATATAATGACTCAAACAGGAGACAGAAAGGTATTAGTGCCTTACTTCTGAGTGCTCATAGGAGTTTTTAAACATATTTTTAATTTATAAAAAAATGAAAACTTCTTTGCATCTTTGTGTCTGAGATCACTTTCCTGTAGTACAATCAGTTTAAAGTTACTTTTTTTTGTTATCTACAGAAAAAACACCAATCCCTACACAACTGTTTCTCACACAGTCTAGCATGTGCAAAACTGCAAGACATGTAAGCTTTACATTTCAAACCACATTCAGTATGGCTAAACATCACATTAGAAAAAAATGCTTATTTTAGATTTACTGTTACAGAACATATGACACTAATTGGCCAAATGAAATAATTTCATGTCCACCTTTTAACTTATTACTCAGTCACATAAATGTGCATAAATATAATAATATAGAAGGCATATGGCCACGACTTATTAAATTAACTCAAAAAGAACAACCACAAGATAGGAAAGGCAAATGATCCCACTTTGGGCATCTGAATAGATGTCAGTAACAATCATGTAAAAGCCTAAGAACGGTTTTATCAAATAATGTATGCAGTTATTGGCTTATGTGATTCATCATGATTTGTAGCTCAGTGCAGAATGTATCTTGCATTTAAAAAAGAGGCAGTACACAAAATATTTACTCTGTGCAATTGTTTTGTTGAACAGTGGATCTCTCTCTTGTACCACAGAATTTCAGGACACAATTCAACTTGGAGAATGCTCATTAAAACAGGTTTTCAGTGTCACCTTGCTAAAATGCAAGTTGAAGTGAGTGGAATAAGTCAAAAGTCCATAGTTTAGATACTACACATGTATGCCAACATTTTTATGTCATTATGAAATGCATTGCTTAACAACTCTTCTCTAATCAACAATAAGACAAAAACCTAAACCGCTTTCTGGCCAGCAGTTTAAAGCTTAAAGTTTATAAATCAGGGTCTTGTTAAAACTGTGATCCTCTCTATCTTGCTTATTGCCTACAGAACAACTACTCACTACTGGTGCTCAAAAAGGTAAGAAAAAAGTCACCACAGGAAAATAAGCAACTAGATTTTAATACCAAGCAAGGTGTTACACAAAATGCAACTAATGGCAACCATTTCTGAACATGCAAAGATGACAACAGTTTACTAGTTTGTGATAAAGTAAAGGAAAATATAAACATATATATATATATATATATATATATATATATATATATATATATATATATATAATAAATTTAATTGCCGTATATGTTTGTATACAAGTCTACCTTTATTTATTTATTTAATATTTGTTTAGAGGGAAAGCCTGTCGTGGAATGAAGCCAATTTTCAGCGGAGGCTCGGGGAAAATGCTCCAGATGTATGTGTGTCTTTGTAATGTGGGAGGAAATTGGAGCACCCAGAAGAAACCCACACATATGCAGGGAGGATATGCAGAGTCTGCACAGAAGGCACCCCAGCAGAGAATTGAACTGGAGAACCTCTTGCTGTGAGGCAACAATGCAACTGCTGCACCACTGTGCCGTTGAGGCTATTTAGAAACCAAAACCACGTTAAAAGCAACAACCCCTGTATAAGTCGAGGTGCTAAATTTCACGATGCTTGCATTCCAAGTAAGGTTTCCTTTCATGCATTCTCAGATTTTTCACTTGTTCTAAATCAGTAATGATAGTAAGATAAGGTAGGAAATCAGTGAAATGAAAGAAATAAATTAATGAAAGTCTGCTATTTAACCCCTCCTTCTCACACAGTAATAGGACATTATTAACCAGTTAGGGGTATGTTACTGTGTAAGGCAAGTGTTTTTTTTTCTTAACATAATTCACTCCTGCAGGTATAGGGGTACGTGTGAGTGACAGCACAAAATACTATGGCCATTGCACCCAACTATAATAGGGAGGATTTGGGTGGCGTCTTGTTGCCCATAGCTCCAGGGGTTACGGCCAGCTACTTAGAATTATTTCACTGCAGACACTGTTAAAAAGCTTTGTTATGTTGGTCTCTGCTAACTCCGTTTAGTTAGCTTATGTGCTGAACATAACCTCTAATAAATAAGATTTATTTTTGCTTTTAATAAAAAAAAAGAAAAAAAAATGAACGACAGTGCGAGTATTTACCTACATATACTCACAGTGCTTACTATTTGGGCATACATCTGAGCCAGTGACACCGTTCAGCTAAGGGTAATGCATTTTTTAAGTAAATAAAAGTATCTTTGTTTTAAAATAAATAAATGGCCTGCAGCAACCCTAGCCAAAGCAGCTGTAGGGTTTTCTTCATTGACTTCTCATGATTCTTTGGAATGGCATGAGCAGAAAGCCTACAAATGTTATGGTGTAGTGGGTGGTCATGGATTGGTTGTTTAAAACAGCAACAGCAAGCCTCGGTAGCCTGGCCCAAGCTGAAATAAACTATGGTCAGTCTTATCCTTTTTTTAATACTGCAGTCTGACAACTGCAATATGTGTGTGTGTGTGTGTGTGTGTGTGTGTGTGTGTGTGTGTGTGTGTGTGTGTGTGTTTGAAACAAAATTGAAACAGTCATTTACTTTGCAGAATGTTCACAAAATGTGTGGCTTTCTGGTAAACAGTGGATCATGGTCACTAAATGACAGACAGAGCTTCAGGCTTCATATATTCTTCAGAAAATTAATGTTAATGCAAAAGCTGTTATTTAACAACATTCTAAACATAAAACTGAAATATTTTCCTCTCCTAATTTTGTGCCTTTGTTCCTTATTAGTTTTTGGTTTTGTTCCTAATTCTTTCAATAAGGGGGTGAAAGGGATCTTTGCCACAGTAAGAGGAGTTGTACATAGCAGATGGACTACAATTGTGTGGGGGTAAGGAACATCTGTGGATGAAAAGAAGGAACACATGAGCAATGCTAGGCAAGTGACCACTGGAATCATGAGATGTCTAGCAATATGCACCAGTAAGCAAATGCTCTTAAACATTTGTGGCACCTTTGCAAATAGTTAATATGGCTCACCTCCCAAATCGAGCAGGACTGTATGTGATACCAAAGGTATAAGTTTGTTTCTACCAAACAATTAAGACAAGCCTTAAAGGCAGCCAAAACAGTGCACTGTTTGATCTGCAATGGTAATTTATTCCTCAGGCTATGAATACATTGAGTTAAGAAACTATCCCTCCAGTGAGTAGTGATTAGGTTTCTAGTGTGTGATTGCAGAGTCACTCCTTTTGTGAAGAAACAGTAGGTCAAACAGGATTGGGTCTTTTCATGGCTCAAAAAGCGAGACATATATCACTTTGCAGCAGCTGGTAGGCCGAATGTAAGGAAAGTTGGGCTGATCTACTGGAATAATAAACCTTTAATTTTCTTGGACAGAAATCTTTGAACTTTTCCAGTTGAGAGACTTACTTGGATTTGTACATACCAAAATGGGTATTGTACTCAATGGTGGGTTGATAAGGGAAAAGTGCAGTAGTAAGGTAACCTTTTTGAATTCTGAAGATATCCTTTGGAAATTAACTGGGGGTTGGTATAATAGTTAAGGTGTTTGATTCACAGACACAAGGTACAGATGTTTGATTTTGACTTTTATAGATGCAAATGACTTGAAAGACAATTTTCTTGTACACATAGGTTCATAGATTAGTACTAAGCTAACTGCCCTTGCGAGCCATTTTAAGCCTAACCAATTATCCCTTGTGAGACTCAAACCCTGCACCTTGTGTTTGTAAGGCAAACGCCTTAACCATTAGGCCACCCTCCCAACAATCTGTCAGTGAACCCTCCAAAGCTTCCCTACTGCATAGTGGGAAACTCAGTTGCACACTAAGAAGTGTTGCCATAATTTTCACCCCTAGCCTTCAACAGAATAAGCCCCCTTTGTTAATCCTAGAACAAAATCTGGTCAAACTAGCCTACTCACTAATAACAGTTACAGTAAAAACCTGCCATAATGGACAGTCATTTTCCAGCCGTTTCTCCTGCCAGCCTAATTGATACGGGCATCCTGAGACAATGTACTAAATTACCTCATGTATGCAGACAACAACTTACTTCTAAAACAAACAAAATACAATATCTGAGAGATGTAATTACACTATGAATTTGGAATCAATTCTCTCATGTAACAACAAACCAGACATCAAACAGGTTGTCAGCACACACACACACATCACCTCTCACACAAAACAAGCTCATGACACACAAACCTATAGACACAGAGGTACTCAATAGAAGCCTTCCAAAAAATCAAAGACCTCCCAACTGCAAACCACTTGCACACACTGCAAAGCAAATAGAATCCAGTACACATAACACACACCAATGTTTCAGCAAATAAGCCCATAAAGGCAAAACACCTCAAAAGCAAATGTCCTAGTCATAGCCAACTTCATAGTGAGACACACAGATGTTCCCCTCACCAGGATGGGCAAGGAGAAGGTCACGGTCAACTGCCTGTCAGGTGCCAGGATCCATCAAATCACACATGCACTCAGGTCACTCAACAACAACTATGACTCTGTAATTGTACATGTTGGGGTGAATGACTTCAGACGTACCTCTCTGGACTATATGGAGGGAGACAAGATTGAACTCTCAGACTGTGTCCCAGGCAGGTATGTCTCCAGCCCTAAGCAGCATTCTACCTTCACCCACGATGATGCCGCAATACAGACAAAAAATTGGTTTAGCTTCTGGTGTCAATCCAGGGGTGATATGTCACCCTGGGAAGACATGGTCGACAGACCAAGCTGCTTTGCCAGTGATAGTCTTCACTTATCTCTTTTAGGCTTTCGCATACTAGCAAAGACGCTTGGCTTCCCCTGTCAAAACAACAAAATTTCCACTGTAAAAAATCCACAGGTCAAACCCAAGGTTATGCTGCTTAACACTAGCAGCCTAAATAGGAAACTGCACCCCCTGGAAGCACTCTTTACCTTGGAAGTTTCAGATATCTGTGCAGTCACTAAGACATGGTTCAAGGCTGCAGAGAGCACCCCGGTCGTACAAGGCTACAATGCCTTCCACAAGATCAGACCCAAAACGAGTGTGAAAGAACAAAGGTGAAGGTGTATCCATCTTAAATAAAGCTAAAGACACCTCGAGAATGGTTAAGCAGTATAACTCTCTTGAGCTACTCTAGGTCCAACTATAGGTAAAACACCCTACCACATCATTGCTAGCTACAGGTCCCCCACCATGAACCAAGAGAAGCACACCACCTACCTGGACTTACTAGGGTCACTCACTATACAGCCAGACACTTTGGTCATGGATATTTCAACTATCCTTCCATCGATTAGGCAACATACACTGTGGTTCCTGGAATTTGTCAATACAAATGCCCTAGAACAGCTAGTCTCCACCCCCCCCACAAGGGGCTCAAAATGTCCTAGACTTAGTATTCAACAACATGGGGGGGGTCACTGCACTACTCCCTGTGTGCTGCCCTCCCTGGTAAGGTCAGTAGATAAATTTGTCTCACTTGAAGTAATTATCAGAATGTACTTTTAACTGGACTTCCGAGAAATAGATTTCAAACAGTAGAGGGCCTGAACAGGACCTTTGGTATTAGGGGAGGGAATGCATACAGAAACATCCCCTTCCAAGAAAATGAGAGGGTGTCTACCTTCCAAACCAGATGACTTGGGACTCTGGCACAAAAGTTTGGAAGTTGTCTGTTCAGGAGGGAGTCAAATATGTCTATTTGAGGAATACCACATTGGTGGAACATGTCCCCGAGAAGCATCCATTCATGGGACTGAGTTAGGGACCTGCTTAGGGAGTCTGCTACGAGATTCCGGTTGGAGGGAATGTACACTGCCTGAATAGTCATATGGTATTGGGCAAGAAACTCCTATACAGAAGCGCCAACCTGCAAAGATGACAGGATTTCATCCCCTCCTGCTTGTTCACATACCAGAGGACTGACGTGTTGTCTGTGAATATTTGTAGAGGGCTTGGGCAAAGAAGAGGTTGAAATGCTTGTATAGCTAGTAGCAATGCTCGCATTTCCCTGATGTTGATGTGTTCTGATGTTTGGCAGGGAGACCAAATTCCCTGAACTGTGAATTTGCCCTAGTCCACATCTGACGCATCTGTATAGAGTTCTAGGACTTCAGTGAGAGGATGCAGGGGTAGTCCTGGAGTTAGGTCTACCTGTTGGATCCACCAGAGCAGTTCCCTCTTTAGGCCAGGAATGAGGGGGACTTTTTATTCTAGTGCATGAGAATGCTGGGTCCACACTAATCCAGGGAACCACTGTAAATTCCTCATGTGGAGTTTTGCCATCAGTACCATGGCAATGGTTGAAGCCATGAATCACAGCACCCTGAGGAACTCCCTGGCCGTGATGAAAGTCAAGGGGGGGGGGGGAGTGAATGCAGACCCGAAGGTCCTGCACCTTCTGAGGTGGAAGTGACACTTTCATTATGTCTGTCTGGATTCAACAACCCAGGAAAGTATGGTCCTGTGAAGGGGGTGAGGACTGACTTCCTGTAATTAATGATGAATCCCAGTTTTCTAAGGAGGGAAATGGTGGTTTCCAGGTTTTGGAGTAGAGTGTGAGAAGTTGACGGTTGTAACAGCAGGTCATCCAGGTATGGATAAATTTTGATGCCCAAAAGTCTGCAATGTGCAATCACCAGAGCCAGGCATTTTGTGAATATCCTCAGTGCTACAGAAAGACCAAAGGGCATGGGCACAGAACTGGAAATGCTAGGAACCCACAGAAAAAAAGTAAGAATTTCCTGAATATGGGGCGAATGGGGATCTGAAGGTAAGCATCTTTTACATCTACAGATCTCATGTATCCTTGTGGAAGGATAAGGGGGAATAGAGTTTGGAGCGTCAACATTCTGAAGGTCGAAGCATTTAAGAAGGTGTTGAGATAAGATAAATCCAGGATTGGTCTCCAGGGGCCATCCTTTCTGGGTACTAACATTACTCCTGAAAAGTCTTTCCCTCTTGAGGTTTGAGGAACCTTTTGAATGGAGCCCTGTTGCCAAAGCTCCCAAAGGAGCTCTGGGCAGAGGGGCAGCTGCTCTCAGGGGGGGATGAGGGATGCCCATGAAGGTGGGTGTGGAATGCCAAGCCATGAAGTATTCTTTTTTGATTATGGAAAAAAAACAGGTGCCTTGGACGATGCTTTGCCAAACCATCTGAGCATTTGAAAGGTGAAGGGAAAGAGGGGGAAGAAAGATGTCTGCAGGGTAGTCACAGACTCCCTGGTTTGCGAGAAAAGGACTGCCTTTGTTGTGAGGGAGGTGCAGAACCCCTAGACTTCTGTTGTCTCTTGCCTCCTCTGGAAGACTTACAGGAGGAGTGCTGGATGCAGCTATGGATGAAAACAGGCTTAGATGAGAAATTCCTATGAAACCTGGGCACTGGAGAAACCAAGATGTGTTTTAACTCCTTGAGTTCCTTGTTTTTTTTTTCCTGTAGGGACTTAAATAGAGAGATGGCTGCCTTAACAAATAAGGCTAAATTGTCTAATGGTGTATCCGTTAATTTAGATTTGAATTCATCCTGGAGGGGCTGCAACCTGAGCCAGGAAAATCTTCTAAGAACTGAACCAGTAGCAGCTGGTCTGGCACAAGCCTCCGCAGCATCATAGCTGTATTTAAATGGAATGTCTTGTCACTTGGGAGGAAACCCCCAGGATAGATAGAGCCGTGGCTTTCCCTTCTCAATCTGGAAGATCTGTAACAGCACAAGATGCCTGAGACAAAAGCTCTAAGGAGTACTTAGTCACGTGTGCCTGATAACTGATGGCCCTGAAAGCCAAGGTGGCTGAAGTACAGGCCTTTCTTCTCAGCCTCTCAAGGGTTCTATTCTCTGTCTGATGGGAGAAGGTGGTAGAGGGAAACATCCTACATGATTTACCTGTACCCACAGAAATGACTGCCGAGTCAGCAGCAGGGCACCTAAAGAGGAATTTACAATCCTCAGGGACATTATAGAAGCAGCCTGACCTTTGGGGGGGCTAGAGCCTGGGAGTCTGGGGTTTGTGAAGCACTGTAGAAGGCATCCCAAAATGCAGGATGCACAGGTTGAACTCCAAAGGGGCCAGGGACATCAACCTGTAGTAGCTGATAGTATCTTTTCTGGACATCAGAAATTTGGGGAGTGTCAACATAAAGTGTTCTCCCATTTTCAGGAGAGTTCCGCCAAAGGATATCTCTTTTATAGGGGATTCAGCACCAACTGACTCCTCTTCAGGGGAAATGTATTCCTGGGGAGAGGGGATTTGAATAGAATAATCCAAAGATTCATCTTCATCAGAGGAAAATTCATCAGATGAGGTACTGTCTTTAATCCCTTTTTGAGAAGGTTGGAGAGCAGTGGTAGGAGCAGGTTGAGAGGAAAGCAACTTGAGTTCCATGAAAGCCTAAAACAAGCTTTGAGAAAAGGCCTGCCAATCTGTAAGGGCCTCTCTGGCAGGGGACAAATGCTTAGTTTTTTGGTTTTCTTTGTAGGAAAAATGATCCTATGCAACGTCAGAGGACCGAATGGAAGCCTACATTCAAAAGTGCCTGACTCAATCTCTTCTCTTGCTCGAGTGTGAGGTACACCCCCAAGGACTCTCCGTACTTTCGAGCCTAGGTTCCCCCGCGACATCCTGATTGGATGTCTGCTTGACCTCCACAGACATGCTTGCGACCAAAGTCAAGACGGCCTCAGAACTGGGCTCAGTCTGTCAATCCAGGCTTGAAGTCGGATGAGCCTCTGGGTTGGCAAGCACCTTGGGAGAAATGTCTGATGGTGGAGGTGTAGAGGAAGCCGCAAGCCAAGGTATCTTGGACTTGTGCTTCACCAGCTCGGTGTCAGACCCAGAGGTACCCTCCATATGCTTAGCCAACAACTTATGCCAGTCGTTCTCTAAATAAATAGCAAGAGAAGAGAGCCTGCTTCTAAGGGCTTAGGTATGAAGGACTGCCAAATGCTACAGGACTTGTGGTCGTGGTTAGAGCCTAAACAAAAAGAGACACTGTGAATGGCTGTCCTTATGTGGAATTTGTCTTCCACACTGGCACTTACCCTTCTTGGATGATATAACCAAAACAGTAATAAGAGAAACTCTTCTGGTAAAAGGCTGAAATCACAAACGCTGAAACAATCAGACTGATGGTCAGAATGGCATTCTGACTGGCAGCAGAAAAGTTCTGAGAATGGTACGTGCATACGTCACTTTTATAGCCTATGTCTGACATCAGCTTATGTGCGATGTCCCATGTACCCTACAGTAGTATAAGACTTTGGTATACTGGCCAATGTTGGTTTGCCTTCACACAGGAAATCCCTCAGGTTAAGTATACTGCAGCAACTGAATAGAAGGACATCATGCTGGAGAGAGAGATATCTCTCCCAGAGATTGCCACTCTTCTGGAGAAAAGTCCCAGTTCACATGAAGCACCCTATTCACCAGCAACCTAGACAATTGGATGGGAGACTATACATTCACCCTGGGGGTGGCAACTATGTCCCTCATGGAATAATGACCATGTAACCTCATAATCTAACCTCCTATGTTGTTGTATCTTTCGGCTTTTCCCGGTTAGGGGTCGCCACAGCGGAACTCCGGTCCGCTAATGATTGGCAGTAGATTTTTATGTACTGAGTTGCCAGCCCTAACGTGCAACCTTCAACGAAGGTACGCCCATTCACGCATGTCTCCACACAGAAGACGATTTAGCTGAGAATCGAACAGGACAACGTCTTACTGTGAGGTGACAATGCTACCGCAGCACCACCACCGCAGCTGAATCAAACCTTGCACCTTGGGGTTGAAAGACATATACCTTAACCACTGTACCACTTGGCCTCCCTATGAACCTATGAAATTCCTTTATCGTGGTGGAAACTAACCTCCTATGAACCTATGAAATTCCTTTATCGTGGTGGAAACTTGAGGATTAAATGACAGTGTTGTCCACACTGGTACCCAGTTTTCTTATGACCATGTACGTATGAAGAGGTATGGTATTTATAACATATGTGGTGAGAGCACTTTTTTTTGTAAATGCTATTATGCTATACTTTTCTGCTTTTTAGCTTGAGACAGTTTTTGGTATAACAAGTATATAAACACAGTTCAGTCCATGCTGGAGCTGTTTAGCATCACTGGAAGAGTGGATAACATTGTCTAGCTTGTAGTCATCAGCAATTGTAGACAACCAGTCTTTTGGGATATAAGCTTGGACATTTGCAATATACATTCCAAACAGGATAGGGCCCAACACTGACCCTGTAGTACCCAATAGTTACAACTACATTCAAAGAGGTTAACAACAAATTTTATAACTTGGGATATGTTGGATAGCCAGCCTGCAACCTAGTGGACAATGGAGAGATTTACATTATGTTTATATACCATGCTGGTATTACTTGAAAATTAGACATTGACAAAAGCCATGGACAGGTTGAGGTATGCAGTGTGCATGGAGTGACTGCTGTCCATAGCCTTTGTAACCTTTTAAAATGAGCTTGCTAGGCTCAGAAGACAGGACCTACTTTTCACCAAATGAAACTGATAGGCAACATAATGGATCTAGACACCAGTGCCTGAATAAATGAGTTCTTACATCATATGCTCCATGGCTTTGCATACAAGGCTAGTGAGGGATGTGGACATATAATTATCAAGGTCTATACAGGGATTAATCTGGTCTTTTTGTCAGTTTAAACAGTTTGGCTTTGCAGGATTTGAGTACATTTCTGCGAAATAAGTGAATAATATATGTGGTCACAGTAATGCAGTTAATTTATTAAAAAATAAATAAAATCTATTGTGAACGCAGATGAGCTATAACTGCTGGGTGTAGGGTCTGTTTGTGGATAACAATGACTAAAATTTTCAACTTGATCATGACGGCAATGCGTGTGTGGTTGTATAATTTTTTATCACAATCAGACATTTGAAATGTACAGTGGATATAAAAAGTTTACATACTCCTGTTAAAATGTCAGGTTTTTGTGATATAAAAAAATGAGATCACGATAAATCATTTCAAAACTTTCCCCACCTTTAATGTGACCTATAATCTGTACAATTCAATTGAAAAACAAACAAATCTGTTAAGGGAAAAAAATATAAAAAATAAAAAAAAGTACAATGAGCTGGATGCATAAGTGCGCACATCCTTAAACTAACACTTTGTTGCAGCACCCTTTGCTTTAATTACAACATTCAGTCTTCTTGGGTACACACCTGCCATCAATTTAAGAGATTCTGATTAACCCCAAATAAAGTTCAGCTGTCCTAGTAGGATTTTCCTGACATTTACTCAGTTGCCTGCTACAGCAAAAGCCGTGGTTCGCAGAGAGCTTACAAAGCATCAAAGGGATCTCATTGTTGAAAGGTATCAGTCAGGAGAAGGGTACAAAGAAATTTCCACAGCATTGGATATACCATGGAACAAAGTGAAGACAGTCATCAAAAAGTGGAGAAAATATGGGACAACAGTGATGTTGCAAAGAACTGGACGTCCCTCCGAAATTGATGAAAAGACAAGACGAAAACTGATCATGGAGGCTGCCAAGAGACCTACAGCCACAATGAAGGAGCTGCAGGAATTTCTGGCAAGTACTGGTTGTGTACTACACGTGACAACAATCTCCTGTATTCTTCATATGTCTAGGCTATGGGGTAGGGTTGCAAGACGGAAGCCTTTTCTTACACAGAAAAACATCCAGGCCCGGCTAAAATTTGCACAACTATAATGTGTTATGGTCTGATGAGACCAAGGATTAACTTTTTGGCCACAAGTCCAAAAGGTATGTTTGACGCAAAAACAACACTTTGCATCACCAAAAGAACACCATCCCCATGGTGAAGCATGGTGGTGGCAGTATCATGCTTTGGGGTTGCTTTTCTTCAGCTGGAACTGGTGCTTTATCAAGGAATTATGAACAGTTCCAAATACCAGTCACTTTTGGCCCAACACCTTCAGGTGTCTGCTAGAAAGCTGAAGATGAATTTTGCCTTTCAACATAACAATGACCCCAAGCATACATCCAAATCAACAAAAGAATGGCTGCACCAAAAGAAAATTAAAGTTTTGGAATGGCCCAGCCAGAGCCCAGACCTAAATCCAATAGAAAATCTGTGAGATGATCTGAAGAGGGCTGAGTACAAGAGATGCCCTCGCAATCTGACAGATTTGGAGCACTTTTGCAAGGAACAGTGGGCAAATATTGCCAAGTCAAGATGTGCCATGGTGATAAGACTCCTACCCAAGAATACAATGTTGTAATTAAATCAAAAGGTGCTTCAACAAAGTATTAGTTTAAGGGTGTGCACACTTTGCAACCAGCTTATTGTACGTTTTTTTATTTTTTCCCCTAACAGATTTGTTTGTTTTTCAATTGAATTGTACAGGTTGTAGGTAACATTAAAGGTGGGAAAAGTTTTGACATGATTTATTGTAGTTTCTTTTTTATATCACAAAAACCTGGCATTTTAAAAGGGGTATATAAACTTTTTATATCCACTGTACATAGTCAAATGGCTGTAACTGATGGATATGGACACTGGTATATTATAATGACAGTAGTCTGATTGATGTCTGTGCCCTCTGACCTGGTTGCAAACGCAGCCCATCACCAGTATGAACAGCAATGGGCTCAGAGCTGAACCCTGACACACACACACACACACACACACACACACACACACACACACACACACACCCATTGGAAACCCCTCAGTGAGACCAAACACTGTTCTTACTTGAGTCATTGGGTCCTTGTACATAGCTTGCACTAATTCTACCAATGTTTCTGGGACTTTGACCCACCACAAAACTGTACAAATCAGCTTTCTTGGGACCTTGTCATATGCTTTCTCCAAGTCTAGGAATGCCCAGTTGGACACTTTCCTCATCTCTAGCTTCTTCTCAACCATCCGCCTCACTGCAAATAGAGTCAGTTGTGCTGCATTCTGATCCGAATCCAAACTGCTCATCTCCCATCTATTCTGTGTATTTATTAATCAATCACCCACTCTACAACTTTCATCCCATGTGACAGGAGTTTGATGCCTCTGTACTGCCCACAGTTGTAAATATCCCCTTTGTTCTTGAACACTGGCACTAGTATGCTTATTCTCCAGTTACCTAGGATATGCCTTTCTCTCCACGTTGCTATGAGCACCCTTGGGAGCCATTTCTCCCCTATCTCACCCACCATCTTTATCTTATCTGCTGTGACCTTGTCTGAGCCTGCTGCTTTTCCTGACATCATTTTCCTTAGTGCTGTTCTTACGGCTTCTACTGTGGGCTCCTCCACTTTTCTAACTGCAGGCTGTGTCTGGGGAAATACAGCTTCTGTGGGGTTTTCTTCATTCAGAAACTGCTGGAAATACTCCTTCCAACTACCTTTGATGTCCTGTGGACTGGTGAGCAGGTTGTTGCTGGCATCCCTTATGAAGGGCGTCTGACTGTCTTCTTTATCTTTCTGTCTTTGCCTTGCAACCTGATCTATACTGGCTTACTTTCCAGAAGATGGTAGAGTGCCTCTGATGACTTGTTCTTTGCTATTGCAATTCCTTTCTTAGCTTCTTTGTTAACACACTGTATTCTTTCTTGGCTTGGTCAGTTTTTTCCATCTTCCATTTTTCCTGCACTCGCTCTCTTCTTTTGGTGATTTCCTGGACTTTTCCATTCATTCATTCCGTCACCAGCTTTCTTTATGTACCTTATTTCCATACTGGCGCAGCCACATATCTGTTTTGTAGTTCTCATACATGCTGTTTTGAGGAGGTGCCATTCTTCTTCATCTTCACCTGTTTCCTCTCCTTCTTTATGTGCTAGAGCTCGGAGTAATTCCTTCAACTGTTGTGCTTTCTCTCCAGTCGACTTCCAGCCTGGTCTCCATTGACCTTGGAGCCTTCTTGACCACTGCTTGCAACTGACTATGGCAACTAGGAGTTTATGCTGTATAAGGACTGTTTCACTGGGGATGACTTAGCCAGAAGTCTACCAGAGTTGCATGTTGGCCATTCTTGTATGTGATCTTGTGACGGTTTCTCTTTCTGAACCAAATGTTGGCTACTATCAAGCCATTTGCCAGACAGAAGTCTAGAATGGCCTCTCCTTTATTCCTGTTTCCCCAATACATGGACCCAAGCAGTCCTCATATCCTAAGCACACACAAAGCTAACAATTCAGCAGGTGAAGCCCAGTATGGTAACCAAATCTGCAGAGTATGGAACTCTCTCCCTCCAAGCCTAAGAGAGAAAACGACAACCTATCCTTGTTTCAAAACACAACTGAAAAACTATGCAACAAACTCATGGCTATGTCCCTGTTAACACAACAAAATAATTCCAACATTTCCTTTCCTTTGCCTTCCCTCTATGACCTAATCACCAATCTTGACCATAAGTAAGTTCGTTGGAATACTCAAGACTCTCCTGTGTAAGTAAATTGCACATAATGAACTATTCCTTTATTCACTTACTCTAGCTCTACCAGAATTAACTATACTTAAACACACTTCTTAACATACATTTTTATAACATAGCAAGCATTCTTTAGAAACTAGCTTTATCCTTATGATCTGCTCTTCTGTTTCTATATTCATCTGATTTGGTCAATAAGTAAATATGAACAAAGTACACAAGTTATGAATAAGTGCCATAGATTTATGTACTTGTTTTATAATTCTGTTTCGTGTATTATTTTCTGTTTCTGTTTTTATGACTCTGTTTTATGTACTACTGCAACTCTAGAACTTTTCTCCCTGGGTCTCCACTGAAAAGGGGCTCATCGTACAGTCAGATTCTTCTGATAAACTTCACTACAAATGACACCACCAAATTATCAGATTTTATTTTATTTTATTTCATGGCATACACAATATCTGTGTTGTACACCTGCATGTTTCCATACGGTATTAACATGCAAGCCACTGTGTCTCATAAATTGCAAGGGGAGTTGTAAGCATTTACTGGTTAAGGACATTTTGATAGTATTGATCATGTGCTAAGGGTGTATACAAACTGCGGATTACATGCCAGTAGTGTACATAAAAATATCCACATAATGTACCATTTTAATCTCATCAGTTATCTAGGGTCTATTGATATATTATACTAGGCACACATGTAATCACATGCCTGTGTATATGTGCATAGGTATGTGAGCCTTTCAGCATCCGAGCATTAAAAGTCATAGCACTGGTCTTTAAAATTCACAGCAGAGGGTCAGAAAGAGGAGCATCTTCTTATTTTTCACACAGAAGGTCTTCATCTACCAGACTCTGTATACTTACTGATGTATGCATAAACGGTTTTAGCTTTCTAAGAAAAACAGTAAGCCTAGGAGGAGCAAGGTTAAATCAGCAGGCCAAAGTAAACTGCATGTTAGAGTCCAAAACAAACGTGTTGGAGTAATTACATCACTGTAATAACAGTAGAGCAGTAACTGCTTGTGGCACAACAAACTGGCAGTAAGCAGGCATTACTACTCAACGCTCCTTCCTAGAATCTCACATGGCAGTGACAGTCTCTCTTCTAGTGGAAGAAAGTGTTATGCCAAACAACAGTATATGTTTATTTACAGAACACTGTTCCATTATGTTCCATTACCCATTTTATAAATTCAATGCTTATGAGTCATTGTAACTACAATGGTCTTTTTGATGAAGACATCAGACAGCTACAGAATACAACGACAAATTATAAAGTGATTCCAACCACACAACTAAGGTGTCTTTAATTCAAAGAAATGCCTGATCTTTTCTTACAGTACTGTAATTTTCTTTATGCCCGGTCATACATTAAATAGTAATTCAAAAGTGGAACTGCATTGACATGCTTAAAATTCTTGTCAGAGTTTAATGCATCAGACATGCACTATGACCATTTAAAAAATTAGCAGACCACAGCTGTTTGTTTTAAACGAAATGAACACTGTACATTAACAGCTCAATAAAAATGAAATTCTAAATGAGCTAGCAAGAGAGATGTCTGGCTGCAACATCAGATAGCATGCAAAATTCTAAATGAGCTAGCATGAGAGATGTCTGGCTGCAACATCCAATAGCATGCAAAATTCTAAATGAGCTAGCAAGACAGATGTCTGGCTGCAACATCCGATAGCATGCAAAATTCTAAATGAGCTAGCAAGAGAGATGTCTGGCTGCAACATCCGAGAACATGCAAAATTCTAAATGAGCTAGCAAGAGAGATGGCTGGCTGCAACATCCGATAGCATGCAAAATTCTAAATGAGCTAGCACGAGAGATGTCTGGCTGCAACATCCGATAGCATGGAAAATTAAGCTTTACTTTCTACTTTTAATCAAGACAAGTCATACAACCAACACTGCTGAGAGGAGGCAGTTGTGTATTATTTTGTATGCTACTAAAAAGCATTGAAACAATTTTTGAAGATGGAAACAGTGACTGAATCAGAAATCAGGCAGGCTGTGCAGCAATACCACACCAGGTGAATAAAAGTTTTTGTAATGATAAAATCTGCATCCTTACCCACCAATGCATATTTGAAATTCTGTTCACCATACTTCACATGTTGGGAAACATTTTAATTAAATCTAAACTAATGAAAGAGATACACAGTTCTTTGAACTATTAACACAGAAGATGGCATCTAGATTTGTCAGCAGTGTCAGTGATGCAACAGGTT
Organism: Protopterus annectens; assembly: GCF_019279795.1. NCBI lineage: Eukaryota > Metazoa > Chordata > Ceratodontiformes > Protopteridae > Protopterus > Protopterus annectens. The sequence goes on from NC_056729.1 coordinate 1,678,123,254, forward strand.
CAACAGGTAGCACACTTGCCTTTGGTGCAGAAGGCTGGAGGTTTTACTAACACTCCAGGTATATCAATTGCTGACACTGCAATGCAGCATAAGGGGAGGTGTTGCATTCCTGAGTGTGTGTGTCATCCTCTGGATGAGACATCAAACCTGGGTTCCATCAGCCAGAGTTGGAAGTAATTCAGGTGTATGCAAAAAATCCCACGGCACCAAAAAGAAAGAGTATGGGGAAATTCCATGATGACCTTTACAAATGCACTCTATGAGCACCTACAGGGATGCATGGATCGTGCCATCCCCAGCAAAACCAAGACTCACTCCTCTAAGAGAAGGAAACCAGTTTGGTGGACCCCTGCAATAAACAGGCTATACAATAGAAGGAGGAAACTAGTTAAAAAAAAAAAAAGCAAATCCCAAGAAGGAAAGACATCCCTGATCAGTATCAGTAAGAAACTGAGGTCCCTCATGAAATCATCCAAGGCTAACTTCGAAAGACAAATAGCCAAGGATTCAAAAGATAACCACAAAGCCTTCTTTAGCTATGTTAAGAATCTAAGTGGCAACTCGCAGATATGCACTGAACTAGTGCAAAACAGCACAAAATATACTGAACCTACTGATACTGCCAACATCCTGACAGATAGATTCAGTACAAACTTCGGGCCCCCTCTCACCTCTAAAAGGGCCTACAACAATACCGGAAAAGTGTAGTGTCCCAAAGATCACAGATGCACAGGTGAAAACAGCCCTTTCAAAAGCCAAAAACACAGCGTCAATAGGACCAGATGGTGTCCCAGGCTGCGTCTTGCATGAACTACAGAACGAACTAACCCCCCCACCTAAACACGCTGCTCAATCTCAGCCTCTCCACAGGCTATGTGCCCATAGAATGGCGCACAGCAATGGTTATTCCTCTCCACAAAGGAGGGGCCACAACTGACCCTGGTAACTATCACCCCATAAGCCTGACTAGCCTGGTCTGCAAGGCTGTGGAGCGCATCATCATGGAACGCATTAACAAAGACATTGGGAACCTCCAAACACTTGACCCGTCCCAGTTCGGCTTTGTTAAGGGCAGATCATGCCTACTAAACCTGATTGACTTCTTCGAGACAGTCACCAAGGCCATAGACGAAGGAAAGATGGTTCGCACAGCCTACTTTGACCTCGCCAAGGCTTTCAACACCATTCCCCACTCGGGTATTACAGAAAAACTCACCAGCCTGAACATAAACCCCTACGTCACGAGATGGGTTGCCAATGGCTTACAGACAGAACTCACACGGCAAGAAAAGCGGGCTCCAGGTCCGACTCTAAACCAGTCACAAGTGGTGTCCCACAAGGCTCGGTCCTGGGACCCCTACTGTCCGGCATATACTTCTCAGAAGTACAGGCAAACACAGGAGGACTATGGCTAACCAAGTTCGCTGATGACTGCAAACTGGGAGCCATAACTGACTCTCCGGCTGAAACGGACATCCTCCAAAAGGGCCTTACTGAGACGGTGTCAAAGTCATGGCCTCAAGCTAAATGCCAAAAAATGCATAGTCTTTCCTTTTGGGAAAAACAAAACACTCACGAATTACCACATAGGTGGCAGCCCCCTTAATACAGAAGAGGTAATAAGAGATCTGGGGACCCAGGTAGATAGTAATCTCTCCTTTGACAATCATATTGCCAAGGTAGTTAGGAAATCCTTCTATGTGGCCCATCTAATTACTAAAGGGTTCGCATCTAGAAATAAACAGGTTATAGTGCCCCTCTACCCATCACTCATCTGACCCACCATAAAGTACAATGCCCCATTTGGGATGTACCTCACAAGACACTTCCAACAGCTGGAAAGACCACAAAAGTACCTCACCAAGAGGATTACTGGTCTCAAACATATGTCCTATGCAGCTCGACTGAAAAAACTCCGGCTGTACTCAGTGGCATAGCGCTTACTCAGAGGTGATCTCTGCCTGACTTACAAAGCCATGTCCAACTCAGAATTGATGGACATGCTCTACCTAAAGAAATCCAAGTCACTGCGAGCCACGCGCTCTAGTGAGCTAAACCTCGCCACAATAATAAATAGAACATGCTGGAGGGGTAGATTCCTGTCACAGAGACTCCTCATGCTTTGGAACAACATTTCAAATTACATCAGGCAGAGCCCCTCACTAACACTCTTCAGGAGAAACCTTGATGAGTGGATGGGTAACAGAAAATACACCCCTGGGATCACTTGATTGGCTCTGCGTGACAGAGGATCAGTTAATTAATCAATGGGGCGGCGAAAGCTGACACACTTTGGCTAGGCTTATAAATGACCTCGCGCAGATAGCCTAGTACCTCTCTATGAACCTGGCTAAATTTCACCCAGAATTATAAATACAACCTTGAGTCTCCCCCATGAAAAGAGGCTACTAGCCTAGTGGGACTAACCTGGTCAACAAAGGATAAAAATAAATAAAATACCACAAATGCAATGAAGAAATTATTCCATTATGCCTCCAATTCTGAAATGCTATAAAAAAGGCTAATGCAAGCTGCATTACAGAGCCATTCATCAAGGAAAAGTACAGTTGTGTACCTACCATAAATGTAGATGTTCGAGTGTATTCACTGATGCAGTTATTATAGGTTCATAGGTTCATACTAGGCTATCTGCCCTAGGGCATTTATAAGCCTAGCCAGAGTGTGTGTGGCTTTCACCACCCCTTAGGATGAGAATACTATACCCATTAGTTTGCTGTGCCTCTGTCCAGCAGTGACACAGAGATGATTCCCGGGGTAAACCTACGATCTCCCATCCACTCGTCAAGATTTCTCTTGAACAGAGTCAGTGAGGGGCTCTGCCTCACATGGACTGGGATTCTGTTCCATAGTGTAGGGAGTCTCTGGGTGATGAATCTGTCCCTCCAGCACGTCCTATTTATATCCGTGTTGAGGTTTAAGTCTCTTGCTCTCGTGGCTCTGGTGGATTTGGATTTTTTGAGGTGCAGCATGTCCATTAATTCCGGGTTGGACATGGCCTTGTATGTCAGGCACAGATCACCTCTGAGCAGACGGTATGCGACTGAATAGAGCTGGAGTTTCTTCAGTCGGGCAGCGTATGACATATGTTTGAGCCCCTTTATCCTTTTGGTGAGGAACTTTTGGGGTCTTTCCAACTGCTGCAGGTGTCGGGTAAGGTACATTCCGAATGGGGCGTTGTACTCAATCATTGGTCTGATAAGTGAAGAGTACAAGGGTACAATGACCTCTCCTGATCTGGATGTGAATCCCTTCATGATCAGGTGGGCAATGTAGAAGGTCTTCCTAACCACTTTGGCAATGTGAGTGTCAAAAGAGAGGTTGCTGTCAACTTGGGTCCCCAGGTCCCTGATAACGTCTTCCGTGTTTAATGGATTACCACCTATGTGGTAATTAGGGGTTACCTTGTTTTTCCCAAAGGGTATGACTATACATTTTTTGGCATTTAGCTTAAGGCCATGGCTTTGGCACCAGTTATCCATTTCTATGAGACCTCTTTGGAGGATGTCTGTGTCTGATGGAGTGTCAATTATGGTGCCCAGTTTGCAGTCATCTGCAAATTTTGTCAGCCACAATCCTCCAATGTTTGCCTGCACTTCAGAAAAATAAATGCCGAACAAGAGGGGGCCCAGGACTGAGCCCTGTGGAACACCGCTCGTGACCGGCTTAGAGTCTGACATGGCACCAGCAACTCTAACCCTGTGGGTTCTGTCCTTGAGCCAGTTTGCAACCCATCTTGTGACATATGGGTTTACATCTAAGCTGGTGAGCTTTTCTATGATGCCCGAGTGGGGTATTGTGTCGAACGCTTTTGCTAGGTCAAGGTAGGCTGTGTGAACTGCCTTACCCTCATCAATAGCCTTAGTGACTGTTTCGAAAAAGTCGACCAAGTTCAAGAGGCAGGATCTGCCCTTGACAAAGCCAAATTGGGTAGGATCCAGTGTCTGTAGGTCCCCAATGTCTTTATTTATGAGTTCCATTATGATCCTCTCCATAGCTTTGCAGACAAGGCTCGTCAATTTCCAGGTCCGTAGAAGCACCGCCTTTGTGGAGTGGGACCACAGCTGCCGTACGCCATTCTTTGGGTACGTATCCTGTAGTAAGGCTAAGATTAAACAGCAGCCTTATGTGTGGGTTTAGTTCCTCATTGAGTTCGTGTAGCACACAGCCGGGGACACCGTCCAGTCCCATTGATGCTGTGTTTTTTGCTTTAGAGAGAGCAGCTCTCACCTGGGCATCTGAGATGTTTGGGAGGCTAGACTCTGGTGGGATAGATATTTCTCCTTTTGGGGGAGGGAGGGGAGAAATTTGCACTGAACCTGTCTGCCAGTATGTTGGCAATGTCTGTGGGTTCAGTGATTTTTGTATCATTTTGGACTAATTCTGAGCATATCTGGGAGTTTCCACCCAGGTTTCTAACATAGCTAAAGAAGGCCTTATGATTGTCTTTTGTGTCATTAGCAATTTTTCTCTCAAAGTTGGCCTTGGATGATTTTATGAGTGATCGTAGTTTTTTGCTAGTAGTGATCAGAGATGCCTTCCCTTTAGGGATTTTGCTCTGTCATGTAGTAGCTTTCTCCTTTGTTGTAGAGTTTGTTTATGGCTGGGGTCCACCAGACCGGTGCCTGCCTTTGGTGGAAAGGGTCTTGATTTTATTAGGGATTGCTTGATCCATACATTCCTGGAGGTGCTCGTAGAAGGCATTTGTAAGGGTTTCAGCAGCGTGGGTTGTGGTTTCCACTGGCTCGGGGCCTTGAAGGATACCACTCCAGTCTTAAGAAGTGTGAAGTTTGCTTTTGAGAAGTTCTTCACTGTGGTCTTTTGCTGGGGTTGGGGCGGATGTGGATCTCCAGTGAGATTAATTTATGGTCTGATCTCACCAATGAGGGATATACTTCGTGTGGAGCATTTTGTCCCCATGTTTGTGATGATCAGGTCTAGTATATTTTCTCCTCTTGTGGGAATGGTGACTAGTTGTTCCATAGCATTTCAGTTTATGAACTCCAGGAACCTTTGGGCTAGGGTGTTGGGGCTTGAGTAATGTTCCCAGTCTATGTTTGGGTAGTTGAAGTCACCCAATATGATGGTGTTTGGAGAGACATTCATACTCTCCAGTGTCTTCAGGAAGGCTGTGTGGGTTTCCTGAGTTTGAGAGGGTGGTCTGTAGCATGCTACAAACTGTAGGGCAGTTTTACCTATGGTTAATTGCACCTGGATGGTCTCCGATGCTTCATGCGTTGCCACTAACCTGGAGGTGTGGGTATCCTTTATGAATATGGATACTCCCCCTCCTTTTGTGGTTCGGTCCGGATTTTGGGGCCGGAACGCATGATATGAGGTATAACCTGATAGTGCTGGGGTGCTCTCAGGAGCCTTGAACCAGGTTTCAGTCACAGCACAGACATCGATGTTCTCCATACTGAGGAGGGCTTCGAGGGCGTGCATCTTGAGGTTTAGACTTCTGGCATTGAGCAGTATTACCCTTAGTTTTTCTCCATTTTTGTTTTCTAGGGTGGTAGGTTTATCATTTGAGCCTTGCCTAAAACAGGCACTATGCGGGTGGCAAGAGCCTTTGCCAATATCCGGAAGCCCAGGGGTGACAGGTGCAAGCCGTCCCTTGCGAAGCAGCGTGGCTTGTCAAGCATGTCATCCCAGGCAGACAGACATTGGATCCCCTTAGAATGACACCAGTAATTAAGCCAATTAAAGCTGATCATTTTGTCTCTGTATTGTGGCATCATTCTTGGTGAGGGTAGGATACTGCTCAGGGTCAGGGTCATACCGGCCTGGGCTACATAATCTGAGAGCTCCTCTATGTCTCTTTTCATGTAGTCCAGGGAGGTACGTCTTAGGTCGTTCACACCGGCATGGACAATGACCGAGTCATACTTGTACTTGCTGTGGAGTGACCTGAGTGCTTGTGTTATGTGGCGGATTCTAGCGCCTGACAGGCAGCTTACTGTGATCTTTTCCTTTTTCAGTCTGGTGAGTGGGACATCAGTGTGTCTGACTATGGAGTCACCTATAACAAGTGTGTCTGGCATTGTGTTTGGCCTTAAGGGCTGTGACTGTTTAGCACACTGACTTTGAGAACTATGTGTTGCATGTCTTATGTCTTGAGGTGGCAGTTGCTTGGGTGTCTGCTTTGGAGGCCTCTGTAGTTTTGGTAGATTTTTGATCAGTGCCTCCGAGTATGTCTTTGTGTGTTTATGTGTTTGTTTTGCAGTTGTGATAGTTCTATGTGAAACTGGGTTTGTGGTGTGCGTGGTTTCCTTCTCCTCCTGTCTGGTCTTGCCAGTCCTGAGTTGAGAGAGCTCAGCCTCCAGTTTGGCTATATAGTTGCATCTCTCACATGTATTTGTGTTTTGTGGGAGAAGGAGTGGGTTGTCTGTGTACATGAGGCAATTGTAACATTGCCTCAAGATGCCCAGATTCACCAGCTGAACAGGAGAGGACGCTAGCAACTGACCCTTCGACATGCTAGAAAAAGTGAAAAAGTTTGCTGTGTAACTGAGTCAGAAGGGACCTATAGGGAAATGGGTACTCAAGGGGATTCTAGGCTAATGTAGTTCTTTGCTTAGTATATAAGTACTTTACCTATATAAAAATGCTTTAGGAGCAAGTGCTGAGCTTTTGAGATAGAGAATAGACTGTTTAGATTGCAAGTACAGAAGTTCTAAGGGAAAAATTGAAGAGCAGACTTTACGGAGCCAGAAATAGTTTAACCTTGTTTAACCGTCGCTGCCCGATGGTGCTCTATGGGCAACTCCGCGCTAAATCACACAAAAGCACGCTAAAGCGGGCTTTATTACAGGGGGCTGAAAAGAGCTAGGAATTGACCCAAAATGGCCAATAGACTACAAGTTTCTGGCTGGAACCACTCCTCTAGGGACAAATAGGCTGCTCAGTGCTCCCCACTCCCACTGGTGAACAAAGACGCTTCCTTTTATCCAAATAAGGATATGGAATAGCACAGGAACCAAGACAAAGCCCAGAGATCAGCAAACTCTGAAGACTGGACTATTCTAGTTCAGTAAGGCGGGAAAACAAGATTTTTTTTTTTTTTTGTCTTTTTTGCAGAAAACAGAGGAAAAACAGACAGTAAATGCTATAAATGTTTTTAAACGGCTAGCGCACTTGAGTTTGTTAGCCTACAGGTAAAATTAAGCAACAAATAACTTTTTAAAAAGTGCAAAACAGTTAATCAACACAAAAACAGTTTAAATAAAATGCAGAGCTGTATAAACAGGCGAAAATGCAGTCGCTAAGCAGTAAATAATCAAAAAGCCAGAAAAAATACTTAAATCAGGAAAAAGTCACTCTTTTGCTCTCTGCTGCTTGTAGAACTCTGCAGGACACCACGAGGAGCGGTGCTGAGTTGAATACAAAGCGCTAAAGCGGGCCTTATTACAGGGGGCTGAAAAGAGCTAGGAATTGACCCAAAATGGCCAATAGACTACAAGTTTCTGGCTGGAACCACTCCTCTAGGGACAAATAGGCTGCTCAGTGCTCCCCACTCCCACTGGTGAACAAAGACGCTTCCTTTTATCCAAATAAGGATATGGAATAGCACAGGAACCAAGACAAAGCCCAGAGATCAGCAAACTCTGAAGACTGGACTATTCTAGTTCAGTAAGGCGGGAAAATAAGATTTTTTTTTTTTTTTTTTTTTTGTCTTTTTTGCAGAAAACAGAGGAAAAACAGACAGTAAATGCTATAAATGTTTTTAAACGGCTAGCGCACTTGAGTTTGTTAGCCTACAAGTAAAATTAAGCAACAAATAACTTTTTTAAAAGTGCAAAACAGTTAATCAACACAAAAACAGTTTAAATAAAATGCAGAGCTGTATAAACAGGCGAAAATGCAGTCGCTAAGCAGTAAATAATCAAAAAGCCAGAAAAAATACTTAAATCAGGAAAAAGTCACTCTTTGCTTAGTATATAAGTACTTTACCTATATAAAAATGCTTTAGGAGCAAGTGCTGAGCTTTTGAGATAGAGAATAGACTGTTTAAATTGCAAGTACAGAAGTTCTAAGGGAAAAATTGAAGAGCAGACTTTACGGAGCCAGAAATAGTTTAACCTTGTTTAACCGTCGCTGCCCGATGGTGCTCTATGGGCAACTCCGCGCTAAATCACACAAAAGCACGCTAAAGCGGGCTTTATTACAGGGGGCTGAAAAGAGCTAGGAATTGACCCAAAATGGCCAATAGACTACAAGTTTCTGGCTGGAACCACTCCTCTAGGGACAAATAGGCTGCTCAGTGCTCCCCACTCCCACTGGTGAACAAAGACGCTTCCTTTTATCCAAATAAGGATATGGAATAGCACAGGAACCAAGACAAAGCCCAGAGATCAGCAAACTCTGAAGACTGGACTATTCTAGTTCAGTAAGGCGGGAAAACAAGATTTTTTTTTTTACACTTGGGTTATCCTGCTGGCAGGCTACCCGCAGTCGGCCTGAATTCCAAAGTCCTGGTCCGGCGTCATTTGCTGTCGCCTCTTCCCTGACGTCAGAGCGCCAGGGGTATAAAAGATGCAGCCGACGCCATTTTCTTCAGTTTTTCTTGCCCCAGATGTCAGGTGTCCCCAAAAGGATAGGCTATAAAAACATTGCTAATAAAAGCATGCACTAACATACACAATACCTTCATCTACAAGCAAATACACCACATAGGTTGTATAGGATAGAGAAGTACATTGAAGTCCCAACAAAGAAGGGGGTACGGTGGGTAGGTAACCTGGACTGCAACCGTGAATACACTCGAACATCTACATTTATGGTAGATACACAACTGTACTATGTTCATCGTGTTTCACTGTTGCAGTCATTACACTTGGGTTGAATCCCAAAGCTGAGATAGGGCGGCTGGGTCTAAATAGCATTAGGAGTGGCTATAAGGCCCTGCAGAACTGCAGTGGCAAAGCCTGCTCTGGATTTAGAGTAAAGAGGTACGTGGTAGTGCTTGGTAAAAGTGTGCACTGAAGTCCAAGTTGCAGCCTCCAAAATATCCTTGGTTGGTACTCCTCTGAGGAAGGCTGCTGAGGTGGCTGCTGCCCTAGCAGAATTTGGTCTAATGCCCTTAGGCACTGATTTGCCATGTTGTGAATAGCAGAAACGAATGCAGTGTCCTATCCATTTTGAAATAGTCTGCTTTGAGATAGCCTTTCCTTGTGATCCTGCAGCATATGCCACTAAAAGCTGCTCAGTCTTTCTGAAAACTTTAGTTTTGTCCAAGTAGAAGTGTAGCTGTCTGTGTATGTCCAAAGAATGCAGAAGTCTCTCCCCTTTATTCCGTGGGTTTGGATAAAAAGTAGGCAAATGAATGGTTTGGTTAAGAGCCACACTGGACACTACCTTAGGCATAAATGTTGGGTTTAAAAAGTTCCACAGCCATTAATGCCTGTAAACTGAGACTCCTCTTGCTGAAGTTATTGCTAGGAGCAGAGCTGTTTTCCATGATAAGAATTTTATCTCAGCTGTACTGGCTGGCTGAAAAGGAGGCAGTGTGAGTTTTTCCAAGACAAAATTGAGGTCCCATGCAGGTATTGGTGCTCTCCTTGGAGGTCTTATGTTTTTGGCCCCCCTGATGAACTGCCTAAGCAATAGATGTGAAAAAATTGGTGGTTCTGTATTGTGATGAGCTGAAATGGCAGAGGCATGGATCTTAACTGATGAGAAGGATAGGCCTTTGTCCAGCATCTCAGTCAGATATTGTAAAATCTGAGGAATATCTGGTATAAGCATGTCAATTCCTTGCACCTGGTTCCAAGCACAGAATCTCTTCCATTTTTCTGCATAAGATTTCCTGGTGCTGGGCCTCCTGACTTCCAAAATAACATTCATAGCCGCTTTAGAGAGAGGTGTATTCTGAATGGTTACATTATCCGCCATGCAGCTAGATTTAGGGTTCTGAGTTGGCTGTGCAGGATCTGATTGTTTTGTTGGGTCAGCAAATGAGGAATTTGAGGCAATGTCCAGGCTGGGCCTTGAGACAAGCTCCTTAGGATTGGGTACCAGTGTTAGCGTGGCCAATCTGGAGCAATTAGTATAATTTCTGGCTTCTCTTGTCTGACCTTTAGGAGTACCTTTGGGAGGAGAGGCAGTGGAGGAAAAGCATATACTGTAAGGTTGTTCCAGCTGAATGACAAGGCATCCACTTTCCATGCTTGTTTGTAATAAGTCCTTGTGCAGAATCTCTGAAGTTGGCAGTTGTGAGGGGAGGCAAAAAGATCAGTGTCTGGGCATCCCCATTTCCTTGTTATCATGCTGAAGATTTGTGGATCTAGTTTCCACTCGTGAGGATCCATGAGTTTTCTGCTTAGTTCGTCTGCCAGAGTATTTGTTTTTCCTGGCAGGAATTGTGCTTGCAGGTGTACTTGGTAGGTCAATGCTGTGTTCCACAAAATCATGGCTTGTCTGCACAGGGGGTAGGAATGTGTGCCCCCCCTGCTTGTTTATGTACCACATAACTGTGGTGTTGTCCATCTTTATCAGCAGCTGTCCTGGATGAAATAGGTCCTTGAAGGCTGTCAGGGCATTTTGTACAGCTAGCATCTCTATTTGATTGATGTGAAGATGCCTTTGGCTTGGGGGCCATGTGCCCTGAATACATTTTCCTGCCATGTGGGCCCCCAGGCATAATCTGATGCATCTGTTAGTGTTTGCCTGGCTGTGGGTAAAGCGAATGGCTGTCCCTTGTTGTGGTGACAGGCCTGTGCCCACCATCGAAACTCCTGTTGCAGGCAGGGAATGAGTGAAATTAATGATTCCAGGCTGTGGCAATGTTGAGTCCAAACACTTTTTAGATACCATTGTAGTTTCCTCATATGCAGTCTTGCATATGGAATTAGCAGAATGCAGGAGGACATGTAGCCCAGAGCCTGCAGAATTTTTCTTGCAGATAACTGGGTCTTTGTTGCCATGCTTTCGAAGTAAGAAGTCAGTTGCCTTTGTTTGTCTGGCGTGAGATAAGCCATCTGGGCAGTTGTATTTAAGCTTGCACCCAGGAATATTATCTCTTGAGAGGGTACTAGTTTTGATTTATTTTCGTTTACTGTGTACCCTAGGCAAATTAGTAATCTTTTTACAAACGCCAGATGCTTTAGTGGAATGTCTTTGGTCTCTGCTTGAATAAGGCAGTCGTCCAAGTAGGGATATATTTGAATTCCTCTTTGTCTGCAAAATGCAGTTACTGGTGCCAGGCATTTTATGAAGACCCTGGGCACAGTAGATAAGCCAAAGGGTAGTGCAGAGAATTGGTAGTGCATTGAGCCAGCTATGAATCTGAGGTATCTTCTGCAAGATTGTCTTACTGGGACATGCAGGTATGCCTCTTTGAGGTCCAAAGTTACAAGCCAAGCCTTCTTTCCCAGCATGGGCAGAAGCTGTTGCAGAGTCAACATTCTGAATTTTGGTACGTCCATAAAAGTATTCAGAATAGACAGGTCCAGAATTGGTTTCCATGCTTTGTCCTTTCTTGGTACTAAGAAAAGTTTTGAGTAAAATCCTTGTCCTGTGGCACTGGCTGAATGGCCCTCATGTCCATGAGAGATGTTACTTGTTTTTGTGCCTCTGCCCATTGATTGTGTGGCAGGTCTAGCATACCTTTTGCCTTTGGAAGGGTGTGAAAGTGGAACCTGTAGCCCTGAAAGACTATGTTTAGGACCCATTTGTCCTGTGTGATCGTGCGCCAATTTTGTGAAAAAAGTGCTAGCTTTGCCCCTAAGGGTGCTGCCAAGAGAGAAATGCTTGGCACTGGCAGAGGGAAGTCATTGGGATTGTTTCCTATATGGCTGTGATTTGTCTTCTCTGGTTTTGGAGGTAGAAGGACCACATTGTTTGGGCCTGTATGAGCCCTGGGGCTGTTGCCTGCCTCTAGGGCATCTGTATCGGCCTCTTTGTGGCCTGTCTGACACGGGAAAGGACCAATTCTTAGAAGGGCAGTTCCTGCTAAATCTGGGTGGCTGTACCTGTAAGAAATCCTTCACTGTCTGCATAGATTTAGCTTTATCCTCCATTTTCTTCAACACCTCTTCTGCCTTAACACCAAACAAAGTATCATGCTGTAATGGAGCATCCAATAATTTTGCTTTAACATGATCAGGCAGAGTCTGTTCCTTTAACCAAGCATGCCTTCTAATAACAGAACCTGTTACAGCAGCCCTGCAAGAGGCCTCCAGTGAATCATAACCACATTGCAAAGTATGTTTTCCCACTTGTTCAGCTACATGCAATAAATCCTGCAATTCTTTGTTCTCAGAACATTCAGAATTTGCCAACATTTTCTGTTTTAACAAAGACATTAAGTATTGCTGATATTTGAGCATATGAAACTGGCAATTTAAAGTCCTTACAGCCAAGGTAGCAGAAGTGTAGACTTTTTTCCCCCATCTGTCCAGTGCCCTAGAATCTCTATCTGAGGGGAGAGGGTTTTTAGCAGTAGCAGCCTTGACCCCTTTGGGACCCTGAGAAATAGTTTCTGGGTCAGCAGCAGGGTTTTTATATAGAAATTTATGAGAATCTGGAACCCTGTAGTATCTGACGGCTTAACAGGTGCAGGAGGTAAAGAGTCAGGAGACAGGCCGGACTCTGAAAATACATCATCTACAATGTCTAGAACAGGTGGAATTGCAAGAGATCCGTGCTGAGGAAGTAGAAGAAAGTCTCCAAGCCTTTTCTTAGAATCTGAATAATCTTGGCTCTCCCAGTGGAAATACTCCCTCGTGGTACGCAGGGTTTCCCCAAATGAGTAATCCTCAGGAGGAGAAGCAGAAGGAATAGAGTCTTCAGCATCAGAATCCTCATAGGGAGGAATAGAGTATCCCTGTCCTGAAGAGGAGTCAGAGGAAATGGAAACCTGATCAGAGGAATCATATTCAGTATCTTGCCTAGGCCTCTTATCAGGAGGGGGATGGGAACCCCTGATCAAAGTAATTAGATCTTCGGCCATTTTGAGCATCTGTTTCTTAGGCATAGAAGTCTGTCCTGGAGAATGCTGTACTTGTTTCCTTGTCTTTAAAACTGTTTTAGACTTTGTCATGGATGCTGAAGTAGGCTTGATATAAAGCTGTGTAGGTCTGAAAACACCCTCAGAAGCCGATGCCTGCTCAGCGGCTCCAGACCCATCTGAGGGATTAGTTTCCGAAGGGCTAATACCTTGAGTATCTACAGGCCTAGTTGTCTCCACGTGGGAGTCGGAGGCGGCCTGTGGCTCTGAGGTAGCAGGTGTCAGGGGCTGCGAAAGCACCTCACTGAGCACCGGCGAACCGGTGACTGGCCTGGAAGAGGCTTTGTTATCAGTTTTGGACCTCGGATGCCTGTCCTTTTCTTTCTCCTTGCGCTTTTTATGAATTCTGGTCGTCGGTTGTTCCGACGGCATTATATAGTTAAACCTTCGGCCAAAGTAATGAAAAGCAAAATCGTACCGACGCTTAATAGTGCGTTGGTTAAAACTAGCACAAAACCGACAACTAGCAATGCCGTGGTCATGGCCTAGGCAAGGAATACAGTAAGAATGAAAATCCTTATGAGGTATTTGCTTCCCACAAGAAATACAATTATTAACTTTTTCTGACATCGGTCTGGAGCAAGAAAAAGTTTCAACGGGTACTTAGCTTTATAGAAGACTTCGGATCTGAAATTCAATTTCGAAAATCTCAGGAGTCAGCCGACCGGCACTTGCGAACTGCTTTTGCTTCGGGCACCGCGCGACAAGAAGGACTGAAGAAAATGGCATCGGCTGCATCTTTTATACCCCTGGCACTCCAACGTCAGGGAAGAGGCGACAGCAACCGACGCCGGACCAGGACTTTGGAAATCAGGCCAACTGTGGGTAGCCTTTCAGCAGGATAACCCAAGTGTAATGACTGCAACAGTGAAACACGATGAACATTGTACTGCTAAATTATGGAAACTTTAAACAGCTGAGCAGGCCATGTAGGTTAGTGGTTCCAGTCTATCTCAATATCAGTTATTACTAGCTGGCTGGGACACTTGAGTGGACAATAAGATCTGACCAAGTAACTTTAGGACAACGGGACTAAAGAAACAGGTTGAAGGACCTGATCTATGCTCCTTTGAAGGCGACTGCTTGCTTTTCTTCACAGGCATGATGAAGTGCCATGTAAAATGTTTGGGGCTGACCAACCACCAAGATGGGCATTTTGCTTATGAGGGGGAAGCCTGAATAGTCACTACCCACTTTGACCCACATCACAGATTCAGCATACCTGAAAGTCACGAATAACTACAAGCACAGAATTATAACAATTGTAACAAAAGACAGTCATATGGAACAAAAAAGCATTTCCATAATTTCTTACTTAATAAAACCCTAATACAGAATTGTACAAAGGGAAATAATCTTAAGTATAGCATGGATAGACTACAGAAAGTATTTGACAGCATCCCATATTCTTTGATAAAGGAGTGCTTACAGATGTAAAAGATGCACCTTACAGTGATTAATTACATTACAGTGACCATGAAACAGTGGTAAGCCACCTTGCACTTGAGTTATGCCAAACAGCAAATTATTGTCCAATGATAAGGACTCTGTCACTGCTGCTGTTTTGTCCTGCCCTTCCAGTGGTCCAACCACTGGGCCATGGACCGGTACCTGGGCCATCGATCACTTGGTACCGGGCTACATAGAAAGAAAAAAAAAATCATTTACTGAAGTAAAATTTTTAAGCATGGAGTGAAACAAAAAAGTGAATATGTATATGTATTTGTATGAATGTGTTTATGTTTCTGTCAAGATGTGTGAGTAAATGCATGCATGAAAGCAGAAGAGACTGTGTATGTGTGTATGAGAGATGGTGAACAGTGAACAGTGACAGCCCTGAGACAAAAGATAGACTTTTGAGTGATTAAGTATCATTTTTCTGAATTTTCTTGCTGCCTTTAGCTAATTCCGCCTAAAACGCCGATTTCCTAGAGTTTCTGTGATTTAAAAAGCTTGTTTCTACTCATATTGTACTTATTTTACTGCCTGCACTTTAACAAAGTCATTTTTGTGTTTAAATTACCTGTTTAACTGTTGTAGGCTACACACTCAACTGCGATAGCCATATCTGTGCATTTAAAGTGTTTTTTTTATTGTATGTGCTTTATTTTCTGAAAAAAACAAAAAAACAAAAACAAAAAATACTTGTTTTTCCGGCTTTCTAAGCTAGTATAGTCCAGTTTTCAGGTTAGTGCTCAATTCAGGGCTGTGTTACAAGTTTCTATGTTTGCCCATACCTTACTTGGATAGAAGGAACTTTCTCTGTTCACTGCGAGAGAGGGAGCTTTGAGCAGCCTATCTGTCCCTGGAGGAGTAGTTTCAGCCCAGAAATTAGTAGTTTATTGGCCATTTTGGGCTAATTTCTCTGTCTTTCATTTCCCTGCTATAAAACCTGCATTTGCATAGTTTTGCGAGTCGGGCAGCGCTGGTTAGCTAGGGTACAACTATTCCCGGCTCCACAAAGTGTACTCTTCAATTTTTCCCTTGGAACTAGACAAACTTTCAACTTAAGCACTCAAACCATTCACTTCTCATCCCGGCACTTGCTCAAAATTCATAGCAAGCACTAATAAACCTTAGCACTAGACCCCCCTATACTGTAGAGAAGGGCAAGGCTCTCTGTTCGACTTTACCAGCCTATCAGTAAAACAGTTCACTGTACCTTTCCAGGCATGTCCAAAGGGCAGTTTCAGGTGTACTTTCCAGTTCAACTGGTGAATCTTGGCATTTTGAGGCAATGTTACAATTGCCTAATGTACACAGACAACCCTCTCCTCCTTCCACCAAACACTAATACATGCTAGAGATGCAATTATACAGCCAAACTGGAGGCTAAGCTCTCTCAACCCAAGACTGGACCAGGCAGTCACGAAAAGAAGGGAATTACTTGCATCGCACCACCAATCTCACATAGACCTATGAAACCAGCACAGGCAAAAACACACATAAATACACAAAAATACACTCTGAGGCTCTAAATAAAAATTTGGAACAGCAACAGAGACCTCCAAAGCAGACATCCAAGCAACCTCCATCCACCAACACAAACCATGAAACACATACTTCACAAAACCAGTGTGCCATGCAATCACAGCCCTTAAGGCAAAATAATATACCCAACACACTAGTAATAAGTGACTCTATAGTCAGGCACACTGACGTCCCACTCACTAGGCTGAACAAGGAGAAGGTTACTGTTAGCTGCTTGTCGGGTGCCAGGCTCCGCCACATAACACCAGCACTCAGGTCACTCCAGAACAAGTACAAATATGACTCTGTCATTGTCCAAGTTGGTGTGAATGACCTGAGCCATACCTCCCTGGACTACAAGAAAAGAGACATGGAGGAGCTTTCTGATCACGTAGCCCAGGCCGGTATGACCCTGACCCTGAGTAGCATCCTGCCCTCACCAAGAATGATACCACGGTATAGAGAAAAAAATGATCAATTTCAACAATTGGGGAAGCTTCTGGTGTCATTCAAAGGGGATCCAGTGTCTGTCAGCCTGGGATGACATACTCGACAAGCCACACTGCTTCGCTAGAGACGGCTTGCACCTGTCACCCTTAGGCTTTCAAATACTGGCCAAGGCTCTTGCCACCCCCATAGTGTCTTTTTAGGCAAGGCTCAAAAGACAAACCCAGCACCATAAATAGCACAAGTAACAAAAAACTGAGGGTAATGCTACTCAATGCCAGAAGTCTAAACCTCAAAATGCACGCACTCGGGGCACTCCTCAGTATGGAGAAAATCGATATCTGTGCAGTAACAGAAACCTGGTTTAAGGCTCCAGAGAACACCCCAGCACTACCAGGCTACAACTCATACCATACATTTCGGCCACAAAACCTGGACCAAAATACAAAAGGTGGGGGAGTATCCATATTCATCAAGGATATCCACACCTCCAGTTAGTGGCACAACACGATGCTTCAGAGATCATCCACGTGCAACTAACAACAGGCAAAACTGCTATTCAAATTATAGCTTGCTACAGATAACCCACCATGTCCCAGGACCCCCACTCCACATTCCTGGAAACACTGGGAAACATAAAGGTCCTACCAAACACCCTGATATTGGGTGATTTCAATTACCCAAACATTAACTGGGAGAAGTATTCAAGTACAAACTCCCTTGCCCAACATTTCCTAGAATCTATAAACTCAAATGCCCTGAATCAACTGGTCAACACCCCCACCAGAGGTAACAACATATTGGACCTGGTCATCACCAACATGGGCGACCGGTGTTCCACACCGGAGGTCAACCCCACGCTGGTTAGATCTCACCATAAATTAATCACTCTGGATATCCACATTCCGCCACCACCCCCGGTCAAAGAGAACACCGTGAAAAACTTTTCAAAAGCAAACTTCACTTTACTTAAGACCAAGGTGGAAAGTTTCAAAGCCCCCAAGCTAAAGGATAACACTGTCCAAGCTGCAAGATCCTTTACTAATGCACTCTATGGGCACCTAAAAAAATACATGGATCGTGCTATCCCAAACAAAACCAAGACTCACTCCTCCAATAAAAGGAAACCCGTCTGGTGGACCCCTGCCATAAACAAGCTATACAATAGAAGGAGGAAACTAATACAGAAAAAAGTAAAATCCCAAGAAGGGAAGACATCCCTAATCAGTATCAGCAAGAAACTATGTTCCCTCATAAAATCATCCAAGGCTAACTTCAAAAGAAAAATTGCCATGGACTCCACAAAGATAACCACAAGGCATTCTTTAGTTATATCAAGAATCTAAGTAGCAATTCTCAGATCTGCTCGGAGTTAATGCAGAATGGCACAAAATACAGTGAACCAACCGATATAGCCAACATCCTGGCAGACAGGTTCAGTGCAAATTTCACCTCCCTCTCACCCCCAAAAGGGCCCATAACTATACCAGAAGAATGTAGTGCCTCTGAAATCACAGACACTCAGGTTAAAACAGCCCTCTCCAGCTGCATCAATGGTACCGGACTGTGACCCAGGCTGCATCCTACACAAGCTTAATGATGAACTAACCCCTCACCTAAACACACTGCTGAAACTCAGCCTCTCCACAGGCTACGTGCCCACAGAGTGGTGCACAGCAACGGTTATTCTGCTCCACAAATGTGGAGCCGCAACTTACCCCGGGAACTATCGCCTTATAAGCCTGACCAGCTTGGTCTGCAAAGCAATGGAGCACATCATCATGGATCTCATTAACAGAGACATTGGGAACCTCCAAACACTGGACCCTACCCAGTTCGGCTTTGTTAAGGGCAGATCATGCCTCCTAAACCTGGTGGACTTCCTTGAGACAGTTACCAAGGCTATGGACGAGGGAAAGGCAGTCCACACAGCCTACCTAGACCTCACAAAAGCCTTCAACACCATTCCCCACTCAGGTATTCTAGACATGCTCACCAGCCTGAACATAAACCCCTACATCACGACATTGGTTGCTAACTGGCTCACGGACAAAACCCACATGGTAAGAGTTGTGGGAGCTATGTCGGACTCTAAACCGGTTACAAGTGGCATTCCCCAGGGCTCAGTCCTAGGACCCCTCCTGTTCGGCATATACTTCTCAGAGGTACAGGCAAGCACAGGAGGACTATGGCTGATCATGTTTGCAGAAGACTGCAAACTAGTGGCTATAATTGACTCTCCGGCTGACACAGACATCCTCCAAAAGGCTCTCACTGAGACAGATACCTGGTGTCAAAACCATGGCCTCAAGCGAAATGCCAAAAAGTGCATAGTCATCCCCTTTAGAAAAAACAAAGTACCCCCCTAAATACGGGAGATGTAATAAGGGATCTGGGGACCCAAGTAGATAGTAACCTCTCCTTTGATAATCACATTGGCAAAGTGGTTAGAAAATCCTTCTATGTGGCCCACCTAATCACAAAAGGGTTTGCATCCAGATCAAAAGAGGTCATTGGGCCCCTCTACGCATCTCTCATCAGTCCCATCATAGAGTACAATGCCCCATTTGGGATGTACCTTACAAGACACCTGCAACAACTGGAAAGACCACAGAAGTACCTCATCAAGAG
>NC_056729.1:1678147328-1678341025 GCF_019279795.1 Protopterus annectens
AGACCCAATGATAAGGCAGCAGAAGACAGACTGCCAACAAAAACTGACAATGACTGTAGAGGAAAGGGAATACGTAGTAAAAAGGATTGTGCTTTGTTATGTAACACACTGGTGACAGGGAATGAAGATATCTGTCTATCAGAAAACCTTCAGTCTACAGAAAAAGGCATCACCTTTTCAATGGAAAAGGGAGAAAAAAGAGGCAAGGGGCAGGTGAAAAGGAAGAAATCAAAACTGAATGTGGGAGGATTGAAGAACATTACTGTAAGAAAAAAGAAGAGAAAGACAGATGTTGACTGCATGGCTCAAGCTGTGGATTTACAATGCCAGCTGGATGGGAATTTAATATGCAATGAAAACAGTGGGATTAATAAGACTAATAGTGATGAAGATCTATCCTTCGTAACAATTCATAGAGCTGAAATGACTGTATTAGAAGCTGAATATTTTTCAGAGATGGTCAGCAAAGATATTCTTGTAATTGGAGATTCAGTTATTAGAGGAACTGATACTTATAGTTGCAGAGATGATAATGAACATTGAGTAATGTTACGCTTTACAGAAGCAAAAATAGAAGATGTGAAACAAGCCTTAGAACACCTTAATTTAAGGAAATATGGATCTGTTTTTATTCATGTTGGTACAAATGATGTCACCAACAAAGATTCTCTGACTGTTAGTTGGGAACAGACAGCCCTCCTAGATAGTATAGCTTGTACTGGTGTTAGGACATATTTTTCACAAATCACCTATAGAAAGGATAGTCAGGCCACTGTGAATGAAAAGATTTTTTGGGATAAACACCTACGTGGAATAAATGTCCTGTTTTAAAAAATTGAAATGTGTAAAGCATCCAAGCCTTCTTTTGGGCACACGGACAGGATGGTGTGCATTTGTCCAAATCAGGGAAGAGAATTTTTGCAGCAGATATTCTGCAATATTTGACAAACACTAGCCAGGATTTTGACAGGTCAAAAATGTAACAGTTCACAGACAGCAACATTTGATGCATGTCTGATGGTTGTTAATCCTAGGATCATTAATAATAAAGTTTTTTTATTAGAAAATTTACTATGTTCTCACAAGACTGATGTTGTTATTGTTTGTGAAACATGGTTAAAGAACAATGACTGGAAACCAGTTCTGACAGGGTATAAATGTTTTTATTGTAACAGGCATTTTAACAAAAACTGTGGTGGAAGTGTTATGATAGGGATTAAAGATCGCTATGAGACCTGTGATTATTACATGTTCAATTATAACACCAATACTATAGACTGTGTAACTGTGACAATAAAGACAACCCTGGAACATATAACAATTGTTGGACTGTATAGACCCACCAATGTCAAGTGCAGATCACCTAGAGGAATTCATACATTTCTTACATGAAACACAGGAGGGAAGAATAATATTAGCTGGGGACTTATATTTATCAGAAACAGACTGGAACAATATTGATTCAACAATGTTTGTAAAGAAAATATTCACAGAGTATATTCAGGAACAACAAATGCTTCAGATTGTAAAAAAACCTACCAGGGGACGGAATATACTAGACATTGTTTGCATTCCCAAAGAAATTACTGTAACTTAAAGTCAAGTTTTACCACCATTGATGTGCAGTGATCATGGGGTTAAGATTAATTTGTTGCTAGATAATTCTGCCAACCTGAAATCTAAGCCAATGCAAAGAAGGTTAATTACAGATTATAAAGAAGCAAAACAGTTACTATATAAAACTAATTGGAGTGAGGTGTTCAGTGGAAAAACTGCAGATGGAATGTGGAAAGTTTTGAAAGAGAAACTGTTAAGAGTGCAAAAAGTAAAAAAAAATGTTTAACATCAGGATCTAGGCACACAACATCACTGTGCAAGCCCTTCCATGACCTACCTTTTGCTAAACACATCCATACTACTGGTCAGTCCACAATGCCAAAAAAAAAACTTTCCAGCCTCTCCAACCCATCTTGTCCTGGAAGCTGTATGCATGAACAGTCAGTCACCTCTTCTCACTTGAGTTAGATCTCTTTCCATTCAGCCTCTGTTTCTCCATGAACATCAGTTTCTCTCCACTAAACAGTCTCTGTCTTTCTGTTCCACCTGTAGTTGGGTTAGTTTCAAGGGCTGTTCTTTTTTTTCTATCAAATGTTTCATACAGACTATCAAAAATTCAGCACATTACTGTTCCAGAGCACCTTCAAAGTAGCAGGTAGTAATTTAAATTTCAGTTTTCTTTCTTTGTACATGCACTCCTTTTTCACATCTACAAATTGCAAGTGATGCTTCAACAATGCTTTGGAGAAATCATGCCCTATAAACGCAGGTCTTTCAGCCACTGATAACATTTTAGCCCATGTCAGTCTGGATTGGTGTGTTGCATATACTGTAATCTGTTTGTCAATATCTGCTCATCAAAAGAGACAATGTTATACTCTCTTACATTTAATTTAAGCCAATTCATGCACATCATTGATTTGCCTGGTTTAGCACTTGTAGCAATACAGTATCAGATTCTTAAGTAAATGACAACCAGCTTGCAGACACTGGCAAATTTAGCAAGCTATACGTCTGGCTTAGCAGTATGGAGATTGAAGAAGTAGATGATAAACAGGAGAAGTCCCGGTACGGAGTCTGAGGAATGCTATCAGTTACCTTTTTACTTCCTAAGGTGGCACTACTACTACATGGGCTCAGTCTGTAAGCTGGTTTTCTATCCATCTTACAACATAAGGGTCTACATTTAGGCTTATTAATAACTCTGGCATATGGAACAGTGACAAAGGTGTTGGCTCGACTCTAGTACGTTATAAGTACATAACTGCTATCCACGGCATCAGTGAGCATTCACAATCTCACTTTGAAAAAAAGCATATTGTTGCTTGTCTACAGAAATGTTGGGGATGCTCTCCCACCTGGACGTTCAAGGTCACTCATTCAGGGTCGCTCTGCTGTGATTACTATTGTGACTAACTATTGTATAGTGGCTTTAAGGTGCCCTCTATTGCTCATTTTCCACAAGGACAGAGATACCCTCAGCATACCATTGGCAAAAATCCAACTTCATCCCCAAAATAGTGACAGAAGTCCTTGTTATCCAGGTGATCAGCCTTCTGGTGTTTTATCTACCCCTAACTCACAAAACAAGGAAGAAGGGATTCTGTATATCCTTAAAAGGACAGGAAGGGAAGCATAGTGCCTAACCTGACTATTTCTTGTCACACTGCATCTCATTCTGGTGCTCTTTTCATGGTAAAGTTGCATCAGGGCATACCAGGACATACTCTACTAGGGCAAAAGCAGCAGGAAAAAAAAAGTGTTTTTTCGACCTGGGTCAGCAGCCAGACCACCTTAACAACAGCTATCCGGTCATCTCTCCATACCTGTTCGAAGCACTACAACTTGAATATTACATCTACAGGTCTATCTCAAGCACTCATGGATAAATACCAAATGCCCCGCAACCCATCCACTGATTACTGCTTAAACAAAAGAACCACAGGACACAGACAAAATAGAACCATGAGCACCACTTTGGTGTAACTCTAGCTTGGTGAGATTTTGCTGCCTAAAATTTATAGAATAAAATATTTAGCCCAGTACATTGTTTTAGATGTAATCTTTACTGTGCAATCCTACCCCATGTCCCAAGTATGTGTCTCCACCCAGCTGTTTTCACTCTACAAAAAGTGAAACAAGCACATATTCCTTCTGCAGCAGCAGCAGTCAGACTTATCATATCTCACTACATAAAGAACTTATGCAGCTGAATGTCACCTGCAGTTGGCAAGAAGTACACAAGCAAAAAATAAAGTTAAATCTATTGAAACAAGCACATATTCATTCTGCAGCAGCAGTAGTCATACTTATTATATCACACTACCTAAAGTACCTGCACAACTGAATTTCACCTGCAGTTGGCAAGAAGTACACAAGCAACAAATAAAGTTAAATCTATGTAAGGTAATATGCAAATACTGTAATTTGTTAAGTCTAGTTTGCATTGTTTTGTAGTGTTGAATCTGCTGGAAGGATATCTCCCCCCCACACACACACACTCATAGGCCTTTTTACTGCTGAAGGTGATGCTACATTAACACTTCAGCATACTTCACTCTTATTAGTGCAACATATCCCTGGAAAGACATTGAAAAGACCGTAAATATAAAATTAGATGCTGTGACTCAAGACAAGTATTTAGAGTTCAGACAACTTGTCTTTTGTATCCATGAACATCCTAACTCACTGATCGTTTATGGTGGTAAACCATCTGGGGGGGGGTTCTTCACACTCTGTTTGCTCCACTCACCTACCCTTCCCCCATATCCCACCCTCCCCCAGCACCTCTACTCTTATCCTAAGCAAACCACTCCCCCTCATTCCCATGATCCAATTACATACATCCCAACCTTGTCCACACCCACATTTCATGCACAACTTACTTTCTTTTATTTAGCCAAACTTATCTGCTCACCCTTACATCCATCCCCTTGAACTCACATGCCCACTACTATACATTTTTGCATCTTACTCTGCTCTACCATCACAATACAATCACCACCTCAAACTATTTTAAATTAACTCCAGGCTTACCACCTTCTCTTCTACTATACACACAAACTAGCATTGCACCATAACTTTACCACTGAACAATCACATCAACCCCACCCATCCTTATCACAAACTGCAAGGTAAAACACCTAACCACATTATCAAAGCCCACTCTAAAGTCAAAACATTTCAACCTTACCCTCAGCTGCACACACATCACATGATAACAATCTTTATTTACACCTGTACTACATTCAAACACACAAACCCCACTGTTACTATTGTTAAACCCACTATCACAGCTGACATGCTCCTCCTAACTTGCCTAGCCTCTTTACTCTCAATTCCCAACCTCACTACAGCTATATCGCTGCATACCCCCACACCCCAATGCACATCAACAACCTCCTCTAACCCTCTCCCCAATAAATAACACAGCTTCTCACGTATCTCCTCCCAGCTTTTCCCCTATAACCTCCCATTCTATTCAAGCCACAAACTGACCTCCTATGAAACCACACTTGACACCAGTACTCTCACCTAGCAATAAAAAACACTTCCCATGGTACGCATTCCTCATTACCTATCTACTCAAATGTGGAGACATACATCCTAACCCTGGCCCATCCTCGAATCCTAACCACAAGAGTAACCCCAAAGACTTAAACATACTTACACTTAACCTTAGAAGTATATGTAATACAACAGCTCCACTGCATGCCTGGATTGATCAAAATAAATCTGACATACTAGCCCTTACTGAAACATGGCTACATCCCAGTGTAAAAGACTCAGAAATAATACTGCCAAACTTTGCAATAACCAGAAGAGATGGTTCTAAAAAAAAAGGGGGGGGAGGATAGCACTTCTATATCCCTCCACACTCAACATCCCACCCTATACCAGTAATATACCCATCTTTTCCAATGCTGAGGTACTAATCTCCTTTTTGAACTTTAATATATCAAAAAGAATTTGCATAATAGTAATATATATCCCACCAGGTAACAATATACCAGTGTTGGAAAATATTTTATCCTGGACATCCCAAACAATAAACCTTGAAACAATAATCTTAGGAGATGCAAATATAGATTGGCAAACCATAGCTTCATAGGTTAGTACTAGACTAACTGCCCTTGCAAGCCTAGCCAATTATCCTTTGTGAGACTCAAACCCTGCACCTTGTCTTTGTAAGGCAAACACCTTAACCACTGGGCCACCCTCCCAACCCCTACAAATAGTATAAATCTGTATGTTTTTTCTCAGCTTATCAATGCTCCAACAAGATACAGCAAAGATCTTGTCTGCCAATCCACCCTAGACTGGAGCCTAGTGTCCCATCCTGCCAATTACCCCTCTTCTGGTACACTGCCTAGCTCCCTGAGTGATCATCTACCAGCTTATTCCCTTAGAACAAACTCCCAACAACTAAGAGTACACACTATAAAATCAGTTAGGAACTCAATTAATTTTTGTCAGCATAAATTCAACAATCTCCTACGGGAAAAAGATTGGACACCCATCAAACAACTACCCCTTAATGATGCTGTACTATACTTTAATAACACCTTCCTTCGCATATTTAATACACTAGCTCCCATTTGTATGAAAAGAATCAAAAGGAACTCAGCACCATGGCTCCCTAAGGAATGTAAACACCTGATGAAGCAAAGGGACCTAGCCTGGTCAACCTGGAAACAAAACAAAAATGAACAAAATCATGTTAATTTCACAACACGACGTAACAAAGTGACAAAACTAATCAACAGAGATAAGTCATATTATTCCCAGCTTCAATTCCAGCATAAAATCAACCCCAGTAAATTTTGGCACTCCATATCTTCTCTACTTAACCCTGGAAGAAATGGAGAGCACACCCCATCACCTGATACCTCTTCATCACAAATAGCCGAAAACTTTAACAAGCACTACATAAAATCAATTTCAGACCTATTAACTAACACCCCTAATGCTGAAAATCCCCCAGCCTTCAACCTATTCAGACACCGACCCCAAGCCATCAACTACTTCTAACCCTGTCATTACTAACCACCATACTCAACAAAATGTCATACAAACCCCATTTTCATTTCAGCCCATACCCACTGACACCATTAAGAAATTGCTACAAAAACTAAAACCCTGCTCTACTTCAGGTGACAATCGCCCCCCATACTACCTCAAACTGGCTGTTAACTCAGTTGCCTACCCAATCAGTATCCTTATAAATAGGTCTTTATCCAAATTGGAAGTACCTACCATATGGAAACAATCTCACATCACCCACATCCACAAAGGAGGCAACTCTTTTGATCCATCCAATTTCCGTCCTATATCCACCTTGTCACCCATATCCAAAATTCTCGAGAGAGGTATCCATCAGCAGGTAATGCAATATCTATTGCAAAACAATCTTTTAACCAAAACCCAACATGGCTTCCACCGTGCCACAGCACAGCTACAGCCCTATTACCTTTTACAGACACCGTGAACAAGGCCAGAGATGCAGGATGCTATACAGCCTCAGTATTCCTTGAGATCTCTTAAGGCCTTTGACAGTGTCTCACCCTTTACTTTTGAACACACTGTCTAACTTAGGCTTCTCACATAACACAGTAAAATGGTTTCAGAGCTACCTCAAGGATCATAAACAAGCAGTGAAATGGTCCAACAAACTCTCACCCTTTCTTCACAACCCTACTGGAGTCCCCGGAGGTTCCATCCTCGGACCCCTACTCTTCAACATTTTCACAAATAACCTTCACACTGCCTCTCACCCTGGGACCCTCATTCAATATGCTGATGATTCTACCATAATCTGCACTGCTCAGTCACTATCAGAACTACTCTCAAAAACTCAACAATCCTTTACAGCAGTTGAGTCCTTGCTAAGAAATGCCCAATTCTTTCTTAATCCAAAGAAGATAAAACTGGTACTCTTTCATCCCAAAAACACCTCCCTTGTCCCTGGTCATTTCAACATCCTTGCATCTGACAACACTGCCATAGAAATAGTGCAGGAAACCAAACTTGTAGGTGTTATTGACAAACTTTCATTTGACCCCCATATACAGCAAAATATAAAGAAAACTCATCAAAAACTGGGACTCGTATAGAAACAAACGTTTTTTTTTACTGCAGCAACCAAAACTACCCTTGCAAAAACATTTTTACTTCCCTCTCTTCTGTATGGTGCCCCTATCTTAACTAACTTACAAAATTCTACCCTAAGCAAGTTGGAATAGTGCTACAACAAAGTTGCAAAGTTTGCCACGAACTCTAAATATCACACACACCACTGTAAACCACTCATAGAATTAAACTGGCTGGAACTACCCAACCAACGTGCCTTTATTCAGCTATCCACCTTGCACAATCTTATCTTCAAGCCTACTGCCTGCCCTGCACTAGCCAATCTAGTCGCACTTTACACACCAAATCGATCCCTACAATCAGAAGACAAAACTCTTTTAGCTATCTCAAAACCCACAAGAAAACCTGGTCACTCTCTGTATTCATACACTTGCTCTGTACATTGAAATTCACTACCTCTAGCTGCCAGGTTTATTCCCGGCCTAACCCACTTCAAAGCCTCTTTAAAAAATCATCTCAAAAATACATGGCTCTGCTCCTGCATAAAGCCTGCCTGATGCTCAGATCTTCCTCTTCTCTCACATTTCAATCCCTCACAGACTGCAAAATCCTAAAGCTCTTCTAACTCCTTCTCTGCTTCTATACCATATCCTTAAGGTGCTGCTCAGGATTTTATTGCTTCCATCCTTCTTAACTCTCTCTCTCTCTCGATGTATGTCTGCATCACTAACTTTCTGGCTGCTATTTCTATATCATGTATGATGAGAGTGACCATTATCATCTGTAATGTTTTAACTGTATAGAACTGTTTAGATGTGTAGTAATATATTACAACATCTTGTAGCAGTTTGTTCATTCAACTTATTTTCTGCATAGTATTTCTAATGTAATCTTTATTGATTAAACACGTTTTTAACTTTGGAGAAGCTGCAAGTGTGTTCTTTTTTCAAGTGAACTTTAGTCAACTGTGCCTTGAGCTTTGGAGGCTCTGCAAGTGTGTTTTTTTTTTTTTCCAAGTGAACTTTGGTTAACTGTGTCTTGAGCTTTGGAGAAGCTGCCAGTGTGCCTGTTTGAACATTTTTTGCTACGAAATATACCACGTGGTTAGACCACCGTATTTTGCTACCAGTTCATGTGTAGTAATATATTACAACATCTTGTAGCAGTTTGTTCATTCAACTTATTTTCTGTATAGTATTTCTAATGTAATCTTTATTGTACTGGATTATACTGTACGTGTATGGTACTGTATGTGGCACTTTTCTCCCCGGGCCTCTGCTGAAAACGGGTTCTGTAGACCAAGTCAGACCACCCCAGTAAACAAATATGAAATAAATAAACATATGGTCCAGGAAAAACACCAAACTTAATATTTTTCATAACAAAATACACACAAACATTCAGCATCTGTTTCTTTACTGTGACTGCAAATGTTATTTTCACTGGATGATCCCATGTATAAATGTCTATCTTCCTATAACACAATGAAGCAGTTCAAGTTATATATCCATGCTGGAAACAATTACCAGCTCATATTCTACTATCAAGGGAACGAAAATAGGTGACCTGATTTATGTAATAATTATTCCTTAAAAAAAAAATGAACTACAATATTTTCAGAAACCATTAACATACTCTCAGGATCCTCTGGTGCACGCAGTTTTCTCTTAAGGAAAGTGTATATCTGAAAGTATAATTAGGAAAGGTTACAGTGCCACCAGCATTTGGGGCTGTATTCACAGAGCTCTTTAGTTAAGGATTACCTTTTTGCCTCATTAAGTGAGAATTATGGCCAAAGAATTAGCCATGACCGCTCTACAGGTCAGTATTTCTATCACATAAAACCATCTTCACCCATACCACAAAGACTACATTTTTTTCAATCTTTTTTTATCTTTGACTATAAGAATTCAGAATTTCCCCGATGCAGCTGGTATAATTAAATACAATGCTTCTTACTGCTTTGTCTCTGTGTACACTGATGCAGATTAATAACAGTACCTTAATTCTGCCCTTTTACAGTACCCACTTATGTAGAATGTTAGTACAGTTGCAACTTCAAATGCATATTACTGTTTTATGGTCTGTACCATTATTACATGTAGCATAAGATGCTAATCATGCAATCAGTCATGAGGGACTTGGGTACCCAAGTTGATAGCAAACTGACTTTTGACCACCATATTGCCTCTGTTGTATGGAAAGCTTTCTACATGGACCACCTCACTAGTAAGGGTGTCTCATCCAGGGGCAAGGTGGTCATAACATCCCTGTATTCTTCCCTTAGAAGACTCATTAATGCGTACAATGCCCCTTTCGGCATGTACCTCACAAAGCACATGCAGCAGCTTGAGCGACCACAGAGGTTCCTCACCAGGAGAATCCAGGGCCTCAAACATCTACCATACGCAGATAGACTAAAGGCGCTGTCCCTCTACTCAGTCTCCTACAGACTCCTCAGAGGTGACATCTGTCTGGCATACAAATCAATCTCAGACCCCGACTTGATGAGACTGCTGCATATCCGCAAGATAAGTTCCACTCGAGTAACCCACACACATGATGTCAACCTGGTCTGTGACATCAACAGGACTTGTTGGCGGGACATATTTGTGTCCCAGAGATTACCCCTTTTGTGGAATGGACTCCCTCTTCACGTCAAGCACAGTAACCCATTAACCCTTTATAACAGCAACCTGGATAACTGGATGGGGAACAGAAAATACACTCCTGGGATTCCACATGTCTCTGCTGGACAGTGGCAAAGGGTGCTGACTTGTTGGAACATGGGCTAAATTCTTGGCTAGGCTTATAAGGGCCTCAGGGCCAATAGCCTAGTAACTTCCTATGATTCTATGATCCTATAATTTTTAGGATGTGAAAAGCTATAAAGCACTACCTTACTCAGGTATGTGAACAGGAATAAATAAAGCATTTTTATGGCAGCTCCTAACATTAACTTATTTTTATCTTTTTACTGGGTAAGGTGTAGTATGCAATACTATTTATTTTCAGCAATGAATAAGGAGATCTAGTCCAAGCAACTAAGCTGTCCACTCAAAGCGCAAAGGAACAGGTTGTAGGAATGAAATGCAGATTACTGTTTGAGTCCCACAAAAATACCTCACAAAGAGGATTATGGGACTCAAACAGTTACCCTACGCTGACCACCTCAAAAAACTCCAGCTTTACTCTGTAGCATATCATCTACTCAGAGGTGATCTCTGCCTAATATACAAAGCTATGTGAAACCCTGACCTGCTGGACATGCTACACCTAAAGAAATCCCAATCCCTCACAGCCAGACGCTCTAGGGACCTAAACCTTGTCACCACAATTAAAAGAACATGCTGGAGAGATAGATTCTGGTCCCATAGACTTCCCATACTCTAGAACAAACTACCTATCTATTTCAAGCAGAGTTCGTCACTAGCACTCTTCAAGAAAAATCCTGATGAATGGATGGGCAATAGGAAATTCACCCCGGGCATCACATTGGTGGCCCTGTTAGACAGGGTCATAGGTAAATAGCAACCAGGGGTGTTGAAAGCCAGGGAACCTTGTTGGCTAGGGTTACATAGGCCCTGGGGCCGATAGCCTAGTACCTACCTGCGAACAACTCATTTGCAGCTGGTTGACTTAACCTCAACCTGCTAAACTATAGGTTGAGGTTAAGCCTAGGACATTTTTTTTAATATAAAAACTGTAGCAATTACATGATATGCACATAAAATATTTATTGAGTGGGAGGCTAGTATAATAGTTGGAGTTTATATCATGCTATCGAAAGATGAAAATAGCGAACGCTATTTCATCGAACCTAAAATATCTAAACCAGAAAATATCGAACATTCAGAACAGCAAAATTTTTTTCCCAAATTTGCTATTCCAAAACACATACAATACAAGCACACCAAAAAAAAAAATCAATCCACACACATACACTTAAAATCCTGCATCTAACCCTACACTAAACTGTACATACACTACTATCTATCCACTTACCTTAACCCAAACCCTAATCCTAAGGTCCGTCACTATTGCACACTCGCCTAACCCGCTCCCTAACCCTAACTCACTTAACCCATCCCTAACGCTAACTCACCTAACCCACGCCCTAACCCTAACTCACCTAACCCTAACATATACACAATCGCACACTTACCTGAACCAGACCTGTAACTTTCCACCACAGCGCTGAAAACAGTGAAGCCACAGAACCGGCCAACCAAATTCTTTCCTTAGGAAAGAATTTGGTGTTCTGCAGCTTCGCTGTTTTTAGCGTTCGTTGAATATGGTCGATATTGGAACATTTGAAGCTTTAAAACTTCGATGTTCTGATATAAACCCAATAGTTAAGGTGTTTACCTTACAGACACAAGGTGCAAGGTTTGATTTCTTAAATGGGGTAATTGGCTAGGCTTAAAATGGCCCACAAGGGCAGTTAAGCCTAATACTAATCTATGAATCTATAAAGCAGTGCACTGGTGAAGAGGAAAGACATGTTTTGTTTGCATAATCAATTATTTGCATGCCAAAACAGATATGCATAATTAGCTGATTTACTGTTGGGTCAAAGACAGTTGATGGAAAACATCTGTCCCTAAGGCCAAAGGTATGGATGAAGGTGTACTACTCAAGCTACTTAACCTAATCTTTTACAGATATCTTTCAACCACTGATTTTCACCCTTTCCATGGCCGGTGGAATCCTGCAGACACCATCTGTAATATACAAAGAACCCTTTGCATTTCACCTATTGTGACCATGTGATTTTATGACAATAATTTTGTAAGAATCATATATTTAAAATTATGCAAACATAGCCTACTAGACAAAAAGATCTAAGACAGTAGCATCTGAGAGTATTTATTATGGTGCTAATAAAATTACCTAGTTCTAATGTCATCTGACGGAACACCTCCATGTCATCAGACAGGAGTATCCCCATGCTGTCACACAGGAGTACCCCCATGCCGTCACAAAGGAGTACCCCCATGCCGTCACAAAAGAGTACCACCATGCCGTCACAAAAGAGTACCCCCATGCCATCGCACATCTTGCAGCTGCCACTTCATCCTCAGTGGTAGCGTTCTTTTCCTGCAAGTTAACTTCCTGAATGAACTGGTTTGCATGTAATTTAAGCTGCAATGCCAATCCTGACAAGAAAATTTATTTTTAAACCTTCTTCTCTTGCATATCAGGTTTGTTATATAATTGTGTAGCATCAGCAGAAAAGCCATTATTCTCCTTCCCAGTTTTCTGCAGTGCCATCTGTCCCATCTGCCTGAGATGGTGGCATCTCAAGTGGATATCAAAGATCTCACAGCACTTATCAGACTGAGGAGGGGAAGTTCCCCAATGCCCCAGGTCTCCTCTAAAAACATGCCAACGGCCTATTCGGACTAACCCAGTCATCAAAATGTAAATATATAAATACTACACATACATACATAAATGTCTGTGTCTTGTTACTTCTTGTTACTGAGTACTGAAGTAGTGTTTGATGCAGAATCATGTCCGGCTACAGATTAGATCTCAAATAATGATTGGAAAAGGACATATCCTATTATGAACTACTGAAAAGTATCACACCCAACACTGCATAAACCAAGAACAGTAATAATGCCTACCAGCGCTGCACCTCATCCAGGGTACAATCATCAGTGGCTTCTTCCTTCTCACTGCTACCATCTGCAGTGGCCAAGATTATACTAGCTTTCAATGTGGTGACAAACAGAATACATATTTTTATAACTTAAAAATTACTTGGGAGCTAATCAGATCGCACAGCACAAAGATATACACTGTTACTGCAGACTATTGCCCCACAGTACAGAACGCCTCGCTGCTCCTGTGTATACATTAAAGGTCGCTAGCACTCAACTTTTCAAAAGTGCTGCACATCTCCCAGAATGAATGACATTATAACACAACAAATGTGACAGAAGTACTTCCACACCACATGGGAACATTAATGAAATCAGGAACTGCACATAATTGTTTTGCACCGTTTATTAGTTTCTAGCACTCTTAACGCTTGTACTTTTTATAATTTAACTGTTATAAAAAGCAGATATGAAGGCTGAACTGTATATGTTATGAAATGTGTCATTTTTAACACTTAGAGGAATTTGCAGAGGAATCCTTCTGAGATGAGAGTAGAACCCTATGGTTCAGCAGGATGCAAGCTGAAAGTCACACTTACGAACAAAGCAAAAAAAAAAATCCAAAAAGAGGACTTGTCTCATCCCATCTCCACTGTACTAATGGGTGTGGTTAAAGGAATAACTCCTGTGATTATGATGTAAACATAGGAGTTGTGCCGTCAGTTACAAGCAAGCAAGTTGCTGCACTGTATTTCTGCTTTAAAGTTTTTGATGTGCTGCAAAACCACAATGCACACACGTTATAACAGGCATTAGAGATAGCAATAATAGTCAACATTCAGTGGGGGGTACTGAAGGCAAAAAAGTTTTTTTTTTTATTTAAATAACTGTGGGGAAAAAAACAGCTGCTGTGAAACCACCCAAACCAAAATTATAGATGACAAACTTTATAAAAGCTTACTGCTAGCTGTCTTTGAACTCTATAATTTGAATCACGATTTGTACCTTCCATTTCCTGTAGTCCTCAACTCAACTTCTGTACTTAACAGACATGATTCTTAATTACATGCAGTTGGATGACAAGGCATATAGTTGAGGAGCTGACCATGGGGTTGCTCTATATTTACAGGAAGTACACTGATGCTGTCTCTATTGTGACAAATATCACCTGAAATGTGATGTTCCTGGAAGACCCACCTGCTGCAACTTTCAGAAAACTGCTTAATTTTTTAAGGCATATGTCTCCTGTACAGTAACCTCAACATCTGCAGTACAGCAAACTTTTTAAATACTTTTAACTGCCATTGTTCTTAGGCGGTGGCTGAAAAGGGCCCTTTGACCAGTCCAGCTAGACTGTAGCTCAAAAGGGTCTTTTTAACTGTCCTTTACCCCTTTTTCTTGTCAAATAAGCTGGAAGCAGTTGCCAGAGAAGACTCTTAAGTTCAGAGACAAGGCTGAATAGCTTGTACTACAGCGAAAGCACAAGAGTCCAAGAACATACTTGTGGCCCTAGCACTGAAGACCTGGGTCCCAGCCAGTTGTGAGAATTAGGTAAATGAGGAAAGCTGACTATGGAATGCAGAAGGCCAGAAAGGTATCAAAAGAAAAAAAAAAGAGTGCAGGAGAAATGGAAGAAACACTGGCCAACAAAAAGGCTAATAAAGCAGTCACAATGGTGAAGAAAAAAACAGTAGAGAGCCTCTAACGGCTTCTATAAAGTGACTCAGCATATGGAACAAAAAACTTCATCAGGATGCAAAGAAACAGAAAGATAAAAACAAGATAGTTCAGCAGATGCCATTCATAAGGAATGCTACCAAAAATCTGCTCACCAATCCATGGGAACATCAAAGACAGACAGAAGGAGTACGTCAAGATGCTTCTGAAATGAAGCTGTAGTGTTATATCCACAGCTTATTATGAAAGAAGGATGGGGACCCACAGTAGAAAAAAAAGCACAATGGAAAAGGGCGTTAGAAGGCCAAGATGAAGTCACTGCAGATGTGATCTAGATGTTTGGTGTGCTGGGGTGAAATGACTGCCGAGGGCAAGTCAATGTAGTACAGAAAGAGGCATATCTCAAATGACTATAGAATAAGCATTCTAGTGCCGGTGCACAGGAGAGGATATTCACAACTGTGCGCACTGCAGAGATATCACATTCTTGTCACACTGCATGAAAGTGCTGGAGAGATCAACTAATAAACAGCTGAGCAGAGTAACAGAAACAAATATGGGAGCTGGGAAAATTGGATTTGGATAACGATGCAGTAAAAATAACCCAATTTCTGCAATGAGACAGACAGTGGAGAAGAAACTAGAGATGAGGAAGAAGAGTCCAACTGGGCATTTCTACACTTGGAGGAAGAGGAGACAATGACATCCAGCCAAGAGATGGATGGTTGGTTGAGAAGACCTGTGACTGCTGGACATGACTGTTAAAGTAGGAAAGTAACTGAATCAAGAGAGATGGCAATAGTTAAGACACCCTGACCCATGTAAAACAGGAAAAAAAGGAGGGTTGATGACGATTCCCGTCAAAGAAAAAGGCATCACACCTGTGGTACTATAACAATTCTTCTAATGTACCCTGTCAACTAAAGACTTGCACACTGGTAGGGTAAATCTGCAAATTACATGTTCTGCAGATGATGGTCTTAACAAAACAGAAAACGGAAGTAAATACTTCCAATTTAAAACATTAAAAGGAGCTGCAACTAATTTTAAAATGTCATTAATACTCCCATACCTGTAATTATATAGCCATAGAATAGCTGAGACAATACATAATTAATTCACCTTTCATCGCAACAATCTGCTAATGGAATTTCTAAATGCTGTGTATTAGACCCAATGTCAAAAAAATTGAAAGACACTCCAGTAGCCATGTAAGGGAGCGAGTCAAATTCCTGAATTAAAACAGAGAGAGCATGCCAAATCGATTGGTGGGAAGCTTCAATAAGACCAAAAAAATATATACACACACACAGACACACATATACATACATATATATATATATATATATATATATATATATATATATATATATATATCTACACACACACACACACACACACACACACACACACACACACACACACACACACACACACACACACACACACACACACGCACACACAACTGGGGTACGCAAAGGACAGCATAGCTTGTGCCACATTTCCAGGAACAAAAACTGGAAAAAAGTTACAGCTCTTGTCCCACCTCATACAGTTTTCGAGACAATCCTGGAAAAAAATATGCTGCAGTGATTCAGAGGGGCAGCAGCAAGAGGGAAAGACAAAAAGTAATCTGGGATGAGTAAATGTAACCAGAGCTGTATATTCAACACCACCATTTCACCACAACCCATCAAGGAATACCCTTTTTCATTAATCCAGTTTTGCCAAATTCTTACCAACTTAAAGACAGCTAGCTTGTTCCTGATAGTAGCTTGAAGTCTTGAGTCAACATCATAAATAGGACATGTTATCTTATAGTGAGTGAGACATCTTTCAAACCAAAACCACCAGACTGTATCCAAAAAGTGAGCTACCTTAAACAAAGAGAGAGTGAGACTACAGTAATCATATGCAGGAAGATTTGGTTTATTAAGAACTTTAGTTATAGAAGAAACAAGAATCTGAAGGATTTGTTATGCAAAGAAAGGCTAAGTTGTCAAAATACAGTGGCAACAATAACGACGGGCACATTCCTGTGTGGGAGGTGCAAAGCTTGTGGCCACATTAATAAGAAGACTAACTTTGAGCATCCTGTAACACATAGGCAATTTGTGTTAAAAGGGAGGGCTACCTGTCGAACGACGGATATAGTATATTTAGCTGAGTGTAGCCATTGCCCTAGTTTTTATGTAGGGAAAACTAACCAGATGTTAAAGACTAGGATATTACAGCACCTATCTAGCATTAGGAATGGGGATGTGCATAATGCTTTGAGCAGACATGTGATGGATAATGCAACACACAAATTCACTTTCAGGGCTATAGTAAACATAAGGCTTACCACTAGAGGGGGTGATGTGAAGCATTTGACAGAATCAGCAGAATCCAGATGGATCATTGAGCTTATGGCCAATCGTACACCAGGTTTAAATGATGTGATACCTGTTAAGCCCACCCTTCAAAAAAGGCGGGCTTTTTACTGAATCCTATTGGATATGCACTAGTTTAAAAGAAGGGGTTGTTTTATTGTAATTTTATCTGATGAAGGGAGAAGTCCCGAAAGCGCTCATCTTGTGTTTATGTGCAATAAAGATTTTAAGGAATAGCAGTGTCCTTGCCACGTTTTTTGGTGCATATTTAGTTACAAGGAAACATTCTTGAGCCAAGCATCAACTTTGACCAAAGTTAGTTAGCTGCCTTGATGACAATAAAAATGCAGCAAGAAATTCATTCTGACAAGTCAGCACTGGTAATATACAAGATTAAAGCCCCGAATACAGCCCAGTGATCACAGTTCATTTAGCACCGCAGGTGCTTGTTACAGGCAGGAAGAATGGGTTTGTCTATCCCGAAGGGGAAAGACTATGCTGGGCAGTCCTTTAATAAAGCATTGGCAGGCTGGGTGGAGGGATAAGAGAGAACCAAGCAAGCATTCCCACTCTACAGACCCATGGTGGAACACACACTCATGCCATTCCTCAGCCAGCCAGGCCTGTCATGTATGAGCCAGTAAGCTGAGGAAAGGAGTTAGTACATAGAAACCCCGTATTCCTAAAGATGACAGCACCATTCAAAGTAGCTTAATCACAGCAAGGGACAAGAGAAAAAAAATGGTAAGCACTGCATTGGACTTGGAGGAACGAACAGGCCAAATGAGTGGTGGGATAGTTGCCCTATGGTTAGAATGGGTACTGGACCCCATCCCCCTCCCCCCAAAATAAAACGAAAAAAGTTGAAAAGGTCTGACTGGCAAGTACTAGACATTCTCTCCCTGGAATGCAAGAGATAACAGTTAATTTTTTTTCTAAATTCATGCATCTACTTCAAATAAAACATGAGGTAGTGGGGTACATTTAGAGGGTAAAGCTTCTACCCTAGGTAAGAAAATGGGGAAATGAATAGACTGGTTTAGAGACATTTCAGAAACCAGCTTCAAAGGAAACAAGGGTTACTCCTAAACGACATCAGCTCTTTGCAAAAGTCCAAATACTGTTCCCTACACGACAGGCTGAACCTCCAAAATGCTATAAACAGAGGTCACGGCCACCAGAATGAACATTTTCCAAGAGACAAATTTTAGTGCCACCAAACAACGGCGTGAACAGTGGATGGGCAAACCTGTCAAGAATGATCATCTCCCATGAAGGGAAGAGATTCTTCAAAGCAAAACAGAGATGTGGAACTCCTTTAAAGAAATGCTTCACTATTTGGTTCTGGGTCATAATCCCGCCCTTGACAAGGTCAAGAAGGGCAAACATACCAGATATATGCTATGCGGAAATGGAGAATTGTTGACATTCAGAAACAAAGGTCTGTAGAGTGGAATGCTTCCTACCATCTTTAAAAATATCTGAGTACTCAGTCTGAATACTATGCAGGATCAAGGGGGTCTAAAATCAACGTCAAGTCATGAGGAGGAGTCACTGTCTAGGGCTACCAGCAACTTGAAAACCTGAAATCACACTCTTCTTGGCCATCAGGGGGGTGATTCGAATGATTTTCGGGGTTTCTTACCTAAACGTTGCAATTTGGTGTTCTCGGTTTTACATATTTTGAATACTAACTATCTTAGTGCAATGCACGGTTTACAACCAAAGTCAGGTCTTAACGTCCAGTTGTCTATGGATGCTAACAAAGTAAGAACCTGAACTAGCACCTTTCTTGGCCAACAAGAACTGATGAGAAAGGTTCTTCCCTAAACTTTAGAGTTTAGAGTTCTCTCTGTCATACATAATTTGAATACAAATTTTCACACTGCAACCCAGGCTAGGCCTGAAATTTGTCAGACTCGATCAGTGCAGTATCCCAGTAAATGCATATATACATACATAAATAAATCTCCCTTGCCCTTGTCCTGCTGAATCAAGAACATGGAGAAGACAGAATTGTCCCAAGTGACAAACATGTTGATCTGCAGGATGCTCACTTCCAGAAGACCAGCACCAGATGTAGCTTCTGTAACTCTACATCTAGATGAAGACTGGATAAGCAGCTGACAGTATATCAGCTCATTCTGTGATGTAAAATGATGAGACGAAAGATGCCCTTGATTACAGCTCAATGCTAGACACACACTGCATCTGCAATAGGGGAAGACCCTGCACTCGCCTGCCTGTCTAGATACCATAAGAAGAGCTGCTTATCTGACAAAATGAATAGAGTTCATGGAGGGATCTTTGTTTTCAAGGCCTTTGGGGCCCAATGTTGCTTCAACTAGCTGATGCTGACCTTCTCCCACTAGTGTAAAACACTGCTCTTGTGATGTGTGGAAAGGAGATGGCCTTGCAGTGAAACATCCATCTTTAGAACCTGTGTTTGACTGCAGGAAAAGATGGCCTGTTAGGTTCATAAGTGTTTACTAGGCTAACGACCACAGGGGCCTTTTTAAGCCTAGCCATGCATCCCAAATCTCTGACAAGTTCTGATACCCTTGATAAGCATAAGAATGGGCCTAGGAGATGAACCATTTACAGGTTACCTGTGTCCATTAGAGACATAGGTGCCAAACCAGGGATGAATTTCCAGTTTTCCATCCAATTGTCCAAGTTGTACTTGAATTGGGTTAGGCAGGAACTCTGCAGTACAGAGTTCAGGCCTGAGACCTTCTACATCTTTTAAGCTTGATGAAAAGGTTGTTGGGACTGTCCACTATATCAGGGCTCAATGACTAGGGTCTGATACAAGTACTGTAACTGCATGCTGGTGTCGGAGCCACCAAGGACTCGCAATCTGCTAGAACAACATCTTCAGCCTCAGGTAAACAAGTGACACCATGACAATCAGAGAGGTAATCAAGCTCAAAAGATGTAGAAGGACTCCGGCCTGAACTCTGTACTGCATTCTCCTCCAACACAAACAATGTGACCCAAGTAGCAGGCAATGGACAATATCCAGCTTCATGCCTACAAAAGCTATTCAGGAAATGCTACTAATGTATAGTCACTCTTAGGAATGCAGTCGCCCAAGTGTCCAGCACAGTAATGTTTCCACGGAGTCTCTAGAATGGAAACTCAGAATCCAGTCATCCCAGATGGGGGAACATATGGAGATCCTTCTCCTGCAAGGATTCAGCCAACATAGCCTTCCTTGGTAAATACTCTAGGAACTAGAAGCCTAAATGGCAACACTTTGTGCTGGAAGTGGTTCTCAACCACAGTAAACTGAAAACCTTTCAGAGAGACACTATCCATCAGCCCACTAGCAGCAGGGTAAGATGTCATCTGTATAAAGAAGAGGAAAGGTGGGGGAGGTGGAGGGGGAAGATTGGAATACAAACCTTTGTGAAATGGGGCAGGGCTGGAGAAGGCCTGCCACTAGTCTTAACCTGTATGGGTTCAAACAGCTAATCTCTTCTCCTAGCTGACTCATCAAATTATAAAAATTAAATCCTCAATTGGATACTTTCCTCCAACCCCAGCAAATATGCCAACTCTGGGGCACTACCTGGTTCCCTTAGTGACCATCACCCTATATTTGCCAATAGAGAAATCGCCCGCCAGCTTAAAAATACATCAGTAAAGAACTACCCAAAACCTTTCTAACTTTCATCCTGATCCTTAAACTGGTCACTACTCAAAAACCCTACCTCCAGAAGAAACTGTCAACAAATTCAACAATATATTCATAAATACTTTAAATACCCTTACCAGAAATAAAAGTAAAAAATACTCAACTCCCCTCCACTGACTCATTCAACTAGAATTCTTATGTAAAACTATGACAAAACATGGAAATAACGGCACAAGGATAAACCCCCTCAAAAATCTTACATCTATACAAAGAGTTGCATAACATCACCAAGAATCAAATTCACCTACACAAAAATAAAAGAATATATACACATTATGGAGACCCACAAGATAATCACAAAAAATAAACAGAAATTCTGGACCTGAATTAAGAAAATTTTTCAACCTGCATCGCTTTCCTCACCAAGTTCCTATCCAGACTTATCTCCCTCAGTAACAGCCACCAAATTTAAACATTTTCTTTATAGACATCATAGCATCTCTTACCTCCAGCTCTCCCCAACCATTTAAATAAACCTATAGGCCCTGACAACCCTGCCTTTAATATCCCATCATGTGCTAGGCAGCTACTAAACAAACTGCAACCCTGTTCTCCTTCTGCTGATGATCTCCCTGCTGAGTACCTTAATTTTGCTGCAGACCCTACTGCATAATCCGTTTCAATTCTCATCAACAAATCTATTCAAGACTCCCATGTCCTTGCGCTGTGGAAAAAAGTCTTTACTATTCACCCCTACATAGGAGGTTGTTGTGTCTTTCGGCTTATCCCGGTTAGGGGTTACCACAGCGGAACTCCGGTCCGCTAATGTTTGGTAGTGGATTTTTATGTGCCGAGTTACCAGCCCTGATGCACACCCTTCAATGAAGACATGCCCATTCATGCATGCCTCCACACAGAAGACGCTCTAGCTGAGAATCGAACGTGACAACATCTTGCTGTGAGGAGACAACGCTACCGCAGCACCACTACAACTTCTGAAATTTCTAATTTTAGGTCAAATGCCATTATCTCCCTTTTCCAAGATACTAAAATAATGAGTAAAAAGGTCACGCAGAAAAAACAATTGGTTAGAAAACACACAAAAAAATCTAGCAAAGCTAGACTTTGCATTATGTAATACCTTAAACCTCTTACATCAGAGGCAACATGGGATATATGAAAATTACCCTTTAAGGGTATCAGATGTTTTAGCTAAATGGCAATTCTGAATGTCCATGACTTTTTCTTTTAAGTGTATTTATAGACAATTTCAGGCCAATAAAGCCAAACCGTCTAGCTGTGGACATGCATGTTTCTGCCTTCTTATGGCATCATCAGCACAACATAAGGGGAATATTTGACTTAAGGAAACACAGGGTTGTCGTACCCAACTGATATCCATAAACATTAGGGTGTCTACAAAATATCCCAACTAACAAACTGTAGCAGGCCATAATTTGCATTGCAGATTTGCCCGATGTTAGTTGCACATGGATGATCTCAGAGGTATCATGCTGCGCCACTGACCTAGAGGTGTAGGTATTCTTGATGAATATGGATACACCCCCTACTTTTGTGTTTCGGTCCATGTTCTGTGGCCGAAATGTGTGGTATGAGTTGTAGCCTGGTAGTGCTGGGGTGCTCTGTGGAACCTTGAATCAGATTTCAGTTACTGCACAGATGTCGACGTTCTCCATACTGAGGAGTGGTTCGAGCGCGTGCATTTTGAGATTTAAACTCCTGGCATTGAGTAGCATAACCCTCATTTTTTTTATTTGTGCTGTTTACGGAGGTGGGTTTGACTTTTGAGCTTTGCCTACAAAAGGCACTATGGGGTCAGCAAGAGCCTTGGCCAGTATTCGAAAGCCTAGGGATGATAGGTGCAAGCCATCTCTTATGAAGCAACAAGGCTTATGGAGCATGTTGTCCCAGGCTGACAGACACTGGATCTCCTTTGAATGACACCAGAAGCTTAGCCAACTGTTGAAATTGATAATTTTTCTTTATACTGCGGTATTATTCTTGGTGAGGGCAGGATGCTACTCAGGGTCAGGGTCATACCCGCCTGGGCTACATGATCAGAGAGCTCTTCCATGTCTCTTTTCATGTAGTCCAGGGAGGTACATGTCAGGTCATTCACACCAACATGAACAATGACAGAGTCATATTTGTACTTGTTCTGGAGTGACCTGAGTGCTTGTGTTATGTGGCGGATTCTGGCTCCCGACAGGCAACTAACAGTAACCTTCTCCTTGTCCAGCCTAGTGAGTGGGACATCAGTGTGCCTGACTATAGAGTCACCTATTACTAGTGTGTTAGGTATGTTAGTTCGCCTTAAGGGCTGTGATTGTGCGGCATACTGATTTTGTGTTTTTTTGTGTTGTCTGGTTTGTGATGGGAGGTGCAGGTTTTTTGGGTGTCCGCTTTGGAGGTCTCTGATGCTTTTGCAGGTTTTTATATAGAGCCTCTGAGTATGATTTTGTGTATTTATGTGTATTTTTTGACAGTGCTGGTTTAGTATGTCTATGTGAGGCTGGAGGTGTGGTGCAAGTGTTAACCTTCTCCTCATGACTGCCTGTTCCAGTCTTGGGTGGAAAGAGCTTAGCCTCCAATTTAGCTATACAATTGTATCTCTCACATATGTTAATGTTTTGTGGTAGGAGGAGAGGGTTGTCTGTGTACATGAGGTAGATGTAACATTGCCTCAGGATACCCAGGTTCACCAGCTGGACTGGAGAGTATACCTGAAATTGCCCTTTGGTCATGCCTGAATAGTAGGGTGCGCTGCTTAGTCGCTTAGTTAGTGAGGGGTGAATAATGAGCCTTGCCCTGCTGGGCAATCAAGTGTCAGGGTATATTAGTGCTTGCTATTAGGTCTGAGCAAGTGCTGGACTGTAGGATGCTTAGGTTGAGAGTTAAACTACTTTCAAGGGA
Source organism: Protopterus annectens (assembly GCF_019279795.1). Classification (NCBI taxonomy): domain Eukaryota; kingdom Metazoa; phylum Chordata; order Ceratodontiformes; family Protopteridae; genus Protopterus; species Protopterus annectens. The sequence continues at coordinate 1,678,171,208 of NC_056729.1, forward strand.
AAAACCGAAGAGGAGACTTGGTGGAGCCGGGAATAATTTAGCCCTAGCTAACTGGCACTGCCAGACGTGCAAAACCGTGCAAACATGGTTTTTACAGCAGGGAAATGAAAGAGATAGAAATTAGCCCAAAATGGCCTATAAACTACTAACTTCTGGGCTGGAACCACTTCTCCAGGGACAGCTCCCTCTCTCACCGGTGAACAGAGAAGCCTCCTTCTATCCAAGTAAGGTATGGGCAACTCAGAAACTTGTAACACAGCCCTGAATTCAGCACTAACCTGAAAACTGGACTACACTAGCTTAGAAAGGTGGGAAACAAGGAAATTGTTTTTTTTTTTTAAAGAGAAGGCAAAAACAGTAAAAAATACACTTAAAACAGCTTTAAACAACTACAAACAGTAAAAAGAATACACTTAAAACAGCTTTAGATGACTAAAAGCAATCAGAAAAGGCTTTTAAACAAATTACCCAATTAACCAGTAAAAAATCTCAAAACTGAGCCCTGTTCCTGTAGTGTTCAAACAGACAAGTTCTAACTGCACACTCCTGCCACTGGGGTGCAGGGGAACCTTCTCCAAAAAAGAAGGCCTGGATTAGTGCTCAAGTTATACAAACAAAGCTAGATTCAGCAGGCCTGAATCTAGTTTATGCGACAGCAAACAAGGCACACCAATTTCAGTAAGAAACAGTTCAAATATGCAGGCACTATAAGCCTCTAACCATAAATTCCCAGCTCAGAAGGGCACAGTCCAGCCTCTCCTCCCACAAGAGTACAGACCATAAGCCTTCTTAATGTAAAATGACTGGTCTGAAGCCCAAGTACTTAAACCAGAACTAATACACTTTTAGAATAACAGACACTGAGCCTTCAATCAGCAGTTCCCAACTTAGAAGGATGTAAGCTACCTGTCCTGCCACAACAGTGCAGACCACAAACCTTCTTAATGTAAAACAACTGGTCTGAAGCCAGAGTACTTAAACCAAAAGGCTTAAAATGATAGCTACACTTTAATCAATCTGCCATAGGTCTTGCTTCTCTCTCTACTTTTCTCCTAGTTAATACAGGTGTTCCTCAAGGCTCTATTCTTGGTCCACTCTTCTTTAACACTTTCATCAATGACCTTTAAACCTCCTCTAAGCAAGTTTGCCTACTCAGTATGCAGATGAGTCAACTCTCATTTTCTCATCTAACAGCCCGCTATAACTGCAATCCATACCAAGAGAGGCCTTCAACTCAGTCGAACTGTGGCTACATCAGAAACAACTTTTACTTAATCTCAAAAAGACTAAACCAATATATTGTTTCGAAAATTCCATGCTACTGCTAAAATTAATTTCCACATTACCTCTCTACACAACACAGCTATTGAAGTAGTTACCCATACCACATTGTTTGGAGATGACAACTTAAAGGTTGATCTTCACATACAAAACTATATAAAAACAATCAAAAGCCATGTCTGCTACATAGAGCATAAAAAAAAAACAAAAAAAAAAAAAAAAAAAAAAAACTTGCTCCTAGTAGAATCACCCAAGCTAACTATTATCTTTTACCATCTCTTCTCTATGGCTCATCTATTTTGACTAACATCCAGATCTTCCTTAAATCACAACTGGAGCAAAGCTATAATACGATTGCTAGATTTGCGATTAACCTGCCACACAGAATTCATCACTGCTCTGCCTTACGTGCTCTCAACTGGTTAGAACACCCACATCAAATAGCCCATACACAAATTCTTCTAACCTATAAAACACTACATTAAGTCAAAGTCAAAATAAACTTTGTCATTTAGACCCACACCTCAGTGCAGCCCAAATGAAATTTTGAAGCTTCGAGCTCCATATCTGTTATATGTACTGTCTGCACATAAATAAAAAACATTTCTAATGTTTGATATGATACTAGGACATAATTACATTTTTGTAACTCTATTAGCAGCACGTACTATTGCATAGGTAGATATACCACACAGGTGTGACTTGAGCCTTATGAAACTACAGCACTTTCAGTTGTATGGAATGTAACTTAGTGAGTTACTGCACAGAAAGTAAGAAGCTTTTAATGAGCTATTGCACAGGTGAGAAGAACCTAATAGTGGGTTGACTGCACTTTAAGGAAAGAGATTCTTTTTAGACTGTGTGGCCTCTGACTAGGTGACTTGTTAACTTGCATTACTACTCAGGTTTAGTAGTCTGATAGCTTGAGGAAAGAAGCTATTTCTGAATCTAGTCATTTTACAATGTATACTTCTGCAGCGCTTGCCTGAAGTCAAGCAGAAGGACAGTCCTGACCTGGGTGGGTTCTGTCTCTAGCAATCTTTGTAGCTCTATTGAGGCACTGTGCAGAGTGCAAATCCTGTATAGATGGAAGCGTGGACCTGGTGATCCTCTCTGCCACCTTCACCACCCTTTGGAGAGCCTTATGATCTGTAGCCTTGCAGTTCCTGTACCAGACTGTGATACTGCTCGTCAAGATGCTTTCAATGGTGCCTCTGTAGAAGGCTGCTCTCTTCAACCTGTGTAGGAAGTGGAACCTTTGTTGTGCCTTCTTGACAATGTGAGTTGTGTTAATGGACCATGTCAATTCTTATGCAATGTGCACCCCCAGGAATTTGGTGCTCTTCACCCTTTCTACCATTTCTCCCTTGATTGGGTGGTACAGTGGTGCAGCGGTTAATGCTGTCGCCTCACAGCAAGAGGTTCTCTGGTTCGATTCTCGGCTGGGGTGCCTTCTGTGTGGAGTTTGCATGTTCTCCCTGCGTTCGCGTGGGTTTCCTCTGGGTACTCCGGTTTCCTCCCACATTCTAAAGACATGCTTCTGGAGCATTTCTCCCCGGGCCTCCGCTGAAAACAGGATCTGTGGAACCTAGTCAGACTTTCCCGGTCAACAAATGTTAAATAAAAATAAATAAATAAAAATAAAATTGTGAGAGAGGGACGTGCCTTATGTTTTTTCCTGAAGTACGCTATTACCTCTTTGGTTTTGTTTACATTCAGAGCTAGGTTGTTGTTGTCACCAGTCAGATGCTTCACCTCCTCCCTGTATGCCATTTCATCACCATTGCTGATTAAGCCTACTACTGTAGTGTCCTCTGTGGATTTGATATGATTTGAGCTATTCCTAGCTGCGCATTCATGGGTCAGCATGGGGAAGAGCAGAGGACTGAGAACACAACCTTGAGGGACTCCCGTGCTCAGAGTAGTGCTCTCTGAGGTGTTATTGCCTGTGCTCACTCTTTGTGGTCTGTCAGTCAGGAAGTCCAAAATCCAGTTCCACATAAGAGTGCTGACACCAAATGAATCAGTTTCTCTATCAGATGTTTGGGTATAACTGTGTTAAAGGCAGAGCTGAGGTAAATGAATAACAGGCGGACATAACAATTCTTGTTTCCGAGGTAAGCCATGGATGTTTTCAGTGCCAGCAAAATGGCATCTGCAGTACAGCAGTTCAACCAATAAGCAAATTGGAGTGGATCCAGTTCTGCAGGGAGATTTGTTGTTAAACAGACTTTGACCAATCTCTCGAAGCACTTTATTTATTTAACATTTGTCTACTGGGAAAGTCCGACTTGGAACAAAAGCAATTTTCGGCAGAGGCACGGGGAGAAACACTCTAGACGTATACCTTTGTAATGTGGGAAGGAAACCGGAGCACCCAGAGGAAACCCACATGTACACAGGAAGGACATGCAGACTCCACACAGAAGGCACCCCAGCCGAGAATCAAACTGGAGAACCTCTTGCTGTGAGGTGACAACACAACCATTGCACAATCCCTATGGTAGAGGTGAGAGCTACTGGACGATAATCGTTCAGGCTTGCTGGTTGAGACTTTTTGGGTATGGGTATGATTGCTGTATTCTTGAAGCACTTAGGTACTATAGCCTCTCGTAGAGATGTGTTAAATATGTCAGTAAGAACCATTGTCAGTTGAACAGCACAGTCTCTTAGCACATGCCCTAGAATGTTGTCTGGTCCAGCACTTTTCTTGGGTTCACCCAGCTTAGAGTTCTCTGAACATCGGCTGAGTTGATGCAGGGTACTACTTCATTTTGCCTGGTGGTGAGTTTCATGGCTTTTGTGCCATTCCCTTCATCAAACCTGCTGAAGTAGGTGTTGAGCTCATTTAGAAATTTGGTGTTATCGTCAAAGTACGATGACACAGACCTGTAGTTTGTTAAGGATTGTACTCCCTGCCACAGACATCTGGAGTCTCTTAGGTCTGAGAAGTGACTATGGATTTTCTGTCTGTAGGCATGCTTTGCTTTCTTTATTCCCCTATTTAGGTTATTTCTAGTCTCTCTGAGGGCATCCGTGTCTCCTGCCTTAAAGGGAGCATTGTATGCTCTTAGGGAGCTCATATACTTCAATTGTGATCCAGGGTTTTTGTTTGGCCATTATGGTAACCATCTTGTTGACTGTCACATTGCCTACACACTTAGATATGTATGCCAACACAGATTCCGTGTACTTATCCAGATTGATGTGTTGGTTCCCCATAGCCACACCCTTAAACATATTCCAGTCAGTGCTCTCAAAGCACTCCTGGAGAGTTGGGATGGGAGGGTGGCCTAATGGTTAAGGTGTTTGCTTTACAAACACAAGGTGCAAGGTTTGAGTCTCATAAGGGATAATTGGCTAGGCTTAAAATGGCTCGCAAGGGCAGTTAGCTTAGTACAAACCTATGAGACTGTTCCCACTGGCCATACTCTTATTTGCTTCTTATTACTAATAGTGGTTTGTACGCAGGGATTAGTATGATGGCCAGATGATCATAGTTACCCAGGTGTGGGTGGGGTACTGTCTTATAAGCCAGCATGACGTTGGTATATATTTTGTTTAGGGTGTACCCTCCCCTCGTAGTGAAGTCCACATGCTGGTGATAGGCAGAACTAGCTCTAGGTTTGTTTGGTTGAAGTCACCCGCTACTATGTGGGCAAACTCTGGATTTTGATTCTTCAGTTCACTGACTGACTGCTGAAGCATGGCCAGTTCCTCCCTGGTGTTGGCACTGGGAGGAATATATGCAGTTGTAATGCTCACATGATTAGACTCCCTTGGCAAGTAAAAGGGTCTACATTTTAGCGACAGGAACTAGATGTTTTCAGAGCAGTGAGTGGTAACTGCCTCACAGTTGGTACACCATCTGATATTTATGTACATAAAGACAACCTCCTCCCTGCGATTTATCACTGAGGCTCTGACTTTTGTCAGCTCTGAATAATGCAAAAAAATGTAAAATAAAATAAATAAATAAAAATGTCAGCCCTTCCATATGCACCGCACTATCGTTAATATTATAGTTTAACCATGTCTCTGTGAATATGAGTACACAACTGTTTCTCACCTTGCCTTTTGTAGTTAGTTCTAGTCTTATGTAGACCATATTGTTATCCAGGGAACGAATAATGGCAGGTAGCATAAATGGAAGTGCAGGCCTGTGTGGGTTGGCCTTTAGCCTGGCATATATTCCAGCTCTAGTTCCTCTTTCCTCAGGCTTTCACATCTTTTCCTTCTCCTCATTTCTGAAGTTTTAGATGGCAGATTTGCTGGAGCAAGACATTTTGGACCATGACCGAGTATAATTCCTTGTTCCTGGAGTTCGTGGAGTGTAGTAGGCTTAACAGGCCTCACAGACAACAGATCAAACCTGCAGCACTGCAAGCTTGAAGATTGAATTTCTAGAAGTTTCTCTCTATTACAACTTAGTTTACTTTCAGAATTTTCCCAACGGATAGTGAGATAGTGCAGATTTCCCTGTTGAGCTGAAGCAGCTGCAGCTACACAGGACGCCACTTTTTTTATTTTTTATTTTACTACAACCCCTCTACCTGCCCTTCATCTCTGCAGTACTTCATTACTATCTCCCAAATCATCTTCTGTGCTCTCAAAACAAAAATATGCTTGAAATATACAAACCAAAAGTAGAGGATAAAGTCTATACTCACACTGCACAGCCAGCTATGGAACTCTAACCCAAATTTTCTCAGAACTATATAAAGCCTCTATGTATTCAAGTCCTTTCTCAAATTTCTCACTAACTCGTGGCAATGCCCACACAGCTTTCCTGTATTACCTGCATCAAGAAATATTTTCATTCTTACTCATCTTTCACCACACTATCCATCTGTACCCTTTAGCACTGGATCGACTTTTAAACATCGGAGCCCATATAACCAAATTTCATTTACCCAAGACGAAAAATCGCGAAAACAAATTCCCAAACAGAGAAGTTTTCCCAGGGTAAGTAAACACTTACCCAAACTTACACAAAACACAAACCAAAGTAAAACCCACCTAGGTGGGGGGCTACCCCTCAAACTATATATACCAACTCCAAAATTACACTACAGTGGAGAAAAGGGCATGATGGGCAAGTGCTTACTCATCCTGGGAAAACTTCACCGTCCAGGAATTTCAGTTTTCAAGATTTTCGTCTAGGCTAAATGGCGTTTGGTTATACGGGCTTCAATGTTTCAAAGTAGACCGCTCAACACTTGCCCTCTCCCTATTCTTAGAAAGAACTTCTATTAAATTTTTTGATGCTTTCCTAGCATAGTAGACTATGTTACTAATAGTTCTGTATACACCTATTGTTATATTTAAATTGTATTTTTTTAATTATTACATCACTAGTGTCTCCTTATGCATTACTGTATCCATCACATTCCACTGTCAAATTGTATGCATATATGCTTTTTAATTACATCTGTACTACAGTTTTATTTGATGTTATTTGACTCTCTGGAGTTTTTCTCCCCAGGCTTCCACTGAAAATAGGTATGTATTTGCCCCCGGTAAACAAATGTCAGTCAATCAACAAATAAATAAACGGGCAAATTATACGTGCCCACACTTTGTAAAATGTCATCGATAAGAGTCCAAATGCAGTCATGGTGCTACAACCTTGCCAAAAGCCATGCTATTTATGGGCGAGAAGGTGGTACTGATGGATGAACTGTGAGATCTGGTTGTAAACAAAATTTTCCAGCATTTTCTTGTGGGATGGAAATGGGACCAATGTGTGGGGTTAGATTGTTTTGAAAGGTGTAGGATTATGGCAGTCTTCCAGACTAAGAACACAATGTTATTCATGAGACAAAGGTTAAAAATGTAGATTACAGGAAAGGATAGTCTCTTTGCAATGGTAGATAAACCAGTGGAAAATATTGTTAAATACAGGTGGACAGTCTGTTGTGATGTCACTGAGGAGGCTTTCTAGGTCACTTAGTTGTTCACAGGTTCATAGGTGTGTACTAGGCTGATGGCCCTGGGGCCTTTACAAGCCTAGCCATAGGATTACCCTGGCATCGTGCCACCCGACCTTAGTTCCCAGTGCCTCTGTCAAGTAGAGCCACTGGAGTTATCCACGGGGTGAGTTATCCCAAGGGTGCATTTGTTTTAAGTAAAGTGGAAGATTTAAGAGGGTTGGTAAGGGCATTCAAGGGTCACTATAGAATTCAATAGATGTTGTGAAAGGTTTAAGAAAAAAACAAAACAAAACTGAATGATGGAATTGACAAAAGGTTTGAATATGTCAGTGTGACTGTGAGACAGACAGGTGTTGTCTGCCATAAGACAGAATTCAGCTACATCTGCGATAAAACAAAACAATTTCCCAATTTTCTAACCCAACAAGCCAGGGTAGCCATTAGCAAAGGAATTCTCCTTTCTCAGTTTGAATATGGGCTCCCATTGTATGCTTCCATTTCCAAGAAAAAAACTGCCACACTCCAGACTCTCTAACAGCATCTGCCGAAGCATTATAAACTTACCTCTCTGTCAGCATCACTGTATCACCTAGAAAAAGCCAAATGGCTATCCATAAAACAAAGATCTAACCTACCTTCAGGATCCCAGCACTACAAACAACTCCAACTACACACATTTACCTTCCTTGCAGCACTGCACATGCCTTCTCATTTCAGCTACTTACTCTTTCGCAAACTCTCTGCATCAACATTAAGGAAATCAACACTTTAGAATGCAATTCAAAAAGCGCCTATTCATCCAAGCCAAATGCTCCTGGCTCAACACAGGACATATCATCTAACAGACCTCCTTTACAAGTCTCTTCTCCTTTCTCAAGATTCACTGAAGGCTGACCCACAATGTGTATAATGTACATTAAACTCTGCTTGACTGTGCATTGCACCGCTTGTTCACTAGAATGTACATAAACATTTTTTATTTCTATGTAATTAGTTTGAACTACTCTGTTATCGCTTATATTTCTGTATATTTTTGCTTGTGAAATGTTTTGCATTCTACTGATCATTACACTACCCTAAGAAACATATACTGCTAGGGCGATCATAATGACCAGTACACTACCCCAGGGAAAGTGTACATTGCTAGGGAGATCACACTGAGCAGTACACTACCCCAAGAAACATACATACTGCTAAGGAGATCACATTGACCAGTACACTAACCCAGGAAACATGCATACTGCTAAGGAGATCACACTGACCAGTACACTATCCCTGGAAACATGCATACTGCTAGAGAGATCACACTGACCAGTACACAAACCCAGGAAACATACATACTGCTAAGGAGATCACACTGACCAGTACACTACCCCTGGAAACATGCATACTGCTTGAGAGATCACACTGACCAGTACACAAACCCAGGAAACATACATACTGCTAAGGAGATCACACTGACCAGTACACTACCCCAGGAAACATACATACTGCCACAATGAGATCACACTGACCAGTACACTACCCCAGGAAACATACATACTGATAAGGAGAAAACACTGATCAGTACACTACCCCAGGAAACATACATACTGCTAAGGAGATCACATGACCAGTACACTACTCCTGGAAACATGCCAGTGCTAGATAGATCACATTGACCAGTACACAAACCCAGGAAACATGCACACTGCTAAGGAGATCACACTGACCAGTACACTACCCATGGAAACATGCATACTGCTAGAGAGATCACACTGACCAGTACACTACCCCAGGAAACATACATACTGCTAAGGAGATCACACTGACCAGTACACTATCCCTGGAAACATGCATACTGCTAGAGAGATCACACTGACCAGTACACTACCCCAGGAAATGTATACACTGTGAGGGGAGATCACACTGACCAGTATACTATCCCAGGAAAAGTACAGTTTTGTACCTACCATAAATGTAGATGTTCGAGTGCTAATACAGATGCAGTCATAACAGATGGGTTCTCCTGCCGTCAGGTGGGTCCTCGGTCGGCCGAATTCCAAAGTCTAGGTCTGGCGTCGGTTGTCGTCGCTTCTACACTGACGTCAGTACGACAGGGGTATAAAGGAACCAGCCGACGCCATTTTCTTCAGTTTTTCTTGCCCCAGATGTCAGGTGCCCCCAGAAGGAAGGCAATACATAAATTTGTGTAATAATGCAGTGCAATATAGTCAAAATACAGTAGTTGTAAGCAAATACATCATAAATGAATACCCCAATCAGTTTGTATGAGGATGTGTTAGCCTATAGGCCTGTCCCAAGAGGGGAAGGAGGGAGGGAAAAGTACAGTTTTGTACCTACCATAAATGTAGATGTTCGAGGATCCACATTGCTGCAGTCATAACCTGTGGGTAGTCCGCTGTCCTCGGTCGGCCCGAATACCAAAGGGTTAGGCTGGCGTCGGTCGTGGCGCCCGGAGCTGACGTCAGTACGTAGTAGTACTTAAGCGCATGACCGACGCCATATTCTCAGTCTTTCTTGCCCCAGATGTCAGAAGGCCTTAAAAAGAAAAGGCCAGAGCCATAAAGGAGAGAAATAACAATTATCCCCCAGTAATAATAACAACAACCACAACAACAACCCCAAACCAAAGCGGGGAAGGAGGGAGGGAAAATAGGACTGCAGCAATGTGGATCCTCGAACATCTACATTTATGGTAGGTACAAAACTGTACTATGTTCTTCGTCTCACATTGCTGCAGTCATAACCTGTGGGTAGAATCCCAAAGCAAAGGAAAAGGGAGGCTGGCAAACTAAAAGGCATTAGGGGCTGCTAACATGCCCTGTAAGACTGCAGTGGCAAACCCAGCCCTGGACTTGGAGAAAAGAGGGAGATGATAATGTTTAGTAAAAGTATGAACTGAACTCCAAGTAGCTGCTTCCAAAATGTCCTTAGTAGCTACACCCCTCAAAAAAGCAGTAGAAGTGGCCGTAGCCCTAGTGGAATGAGGTGTAATCCCAGCAGTAACATTCTTGCCATCATGAGAATAACAAAAAGCAATGCAATTACCAATCCACTTTGAAATAGTCTGCTTTGAAACAGCTTTCCTTTGTGAACCCAAAGCAAAAGTAACAAATAACTGTTGAGTCTGTCTGAACTCCTTAGTTCTGCTCAAATAATAACGTAACTGCCTGTGTATATCCAAAGAATGCAAGATTTTTTCCCCCTTATTTTGGGGATCAGCATAAAAGGTAGGCAAATGGATAGACTGGTTCAAGGCCACATTAGAAATCACTTTTGGCATGAAAGTAGGGTTAGTGCAACGAAACTCTATCCTTATGGAATATTAGAAAGGGTTCAACTGCCATGAGAGCCTGCAATTCAGATACCCTTCTGGCAGAAGTAATGGCCAACAAAAAGGCAGTCTTCCAAGACAAAAACTTCAATTCAGACGTAGTTGCAGGTTCAAAAGGAGGCAAAGTAAGCTTCTCCAACACAAAATTGAGATCCCAGGAAGGAGTAGGAGCTCTACGTGGGGGTCTTATATTTTTTGCCCCTCTAAGAAATTGTTTAAACAAAGGGTGAGAAAATAAAGGAGGGTCACAATCATAGTGAGCAGAAATGGCTGCAGCATGAACCTTCACAGAGGAAAACGACAAACCCTTGTCCAGTAATTCAGTAAGGTACTGCAGTGTACAACTCAAATTAGGTACCGAGACATCAAAATCCTTTGTTGTGCTCCAAAGAAAAAAAACTCTTCCATTTATCAGCATAAACTTTTCTAGTGCTAGGCTGCCTAGCTTCCAAAATGACATCCAAAACCTGCTGGGGAAGCTGAGAACCCACAGGCTCTAAAACAGAATACGCCAGGCCGTTAGATGCAGGGACTGCACCCTGACATTGAGCAAATGACTGCTTGACTGGGACAACAAATGAGGAAGCTGTGGTAAAGGCCAAGGAGGCTCCTGAATTAAACTCCTCAGCAGAGGATACCAGTGCTGACGTGGCCAATCTGGTGCTATTAAAATCATGCAAGGCTTGTCCCTCCTGACTTTCAAGAGTACCTTGGTAAGGAGAGGCAGAGGAGGAAAAGCATAGACGTGAAGGTTGTTCCAACTGAAAGATAGAGCATCCACTTTCCAAGCTTTTGGGTGAAACATCCTTGTGCAAAATTTTGGTAGTTGGAAATTTAGAGGAGAAGTGAACAGATCTATGTCTGGAGTTCCCCAAGCCACTGTCAACTGTTGAAATACCCGAGGATCCAATTTCCACTTGTGGGGATCCACAATTTGTCTGCTCAATACATCTGCTAGGGAGTTCTGTGCTCCTGGCAGACACCGTGCTTGAAGAGTGATGTGCAACCCCAGAGCAGTCTCCCACAATATCACAGCTTGTCTGCAAAGAGGGTAAGAATGGGTCCCCCCCTGCTTGTTGATGTACCACATGACTGTAGTGTTGTCTGTTTGAATCAACACCTGTCCTGGTTGAAGTAGGCCCTTGAAAGCCATCAGGGCAAACTGGACTGCTAACATCTCCTTCATGTTGATATGCAAATGCTGTAATTTGGGAGGCCATGTGTCTTGAATCCATTTCCCATTGAAGTGTGCTCCCCAAGCCAGGTCTGAGGCATCCGTCGTTAAGATCTGACTCGCCTCTGGTCGAGTCACAGAGAGTCCCTTGTTTAGGTGACATTCCTGTGCCCACCACAAGAATTCCTTCTGGATGCACGGTATTATCGGAATGACAGTGTCCAAATCGTGGCAGTGTTGAGTCCATACACTTTTGAGATACCATTGTAGCTTCCTCATATGCAGTTTGGCATTGGGAAGTACCAGAATGCAAGATGCCATGAACCCCAAGGCTTGAAGGACTGTTCTTGCAGTCAGCCTGGACTGTACTGATAATTGCTGGAAGTAGAGGTGAAGAGTTCTTTGTTTGTCCGGGGTTAGAAAAGCCATCTGAGAGGCTGTATTCAGTCTCACACCCAGAAAGCACATGTCCTGAGAGGGTACTAGACTGGACTTTGTTTCGTTCACAGAATACCCTAGGCACCTAAAACTGCCATCACATACTGTAGCTGTTGAAGTAACTTGTCTTTGTCTTGAGCAAGAATCAAGCAGTCATCCAGATAAGGATAAATTTGTATTCCCCTCAGTCTTAAGTAAGCTATTACAGGAGCCAGAACCTTTGTGAACACCCTGGGCGCAGTAGATAAACCAAAGGGCAATGCAGAGAACTGATAATGAGAAGTACCAGCCCGAAAACGCAGGAATCTCCTGCAGCTGGGTCTGATAGGAATGTGAAGATAGGCTTCTTTGAGATCCAGAGTTACCATCCAGTGCTCTTTTCCTAGCAGAGGCAGAAGTTGCTGTAATGTTAACATCTTGAACTTTGGAATGTCTAGGTATGTATTGAGAATGGACAAATCCAGAATTGGCCTCCAAGTGTTTCCTTTCTTTGGCACTAGGAATAGACGAGAATAAAACCCTACGCCTTCTTCTGACGAAGGTACCACCTGGATTGCCCCCATCTGTAAAAGCAAAGAAATTTGATCCTGAGCCTCCATCCTTTGCTGAGGAGGTACATCTGGCATGCCTTTGAAAGGGGGAAAAGTGTGAAAATAAAACATGTAGCCTTGATTTATTATGTCCAACACCCATTTGTCCTGGGTGACCAAATGCCAATTTTGTTTGAAAAGTGCCAACTTTCCTCCTAGAGGAGCTGCCAGAAGAGAAGGGTCCGGCAGCTGAAGATACAGGTCATTGGGTCTGTTTACGAAAAGGCTGACCCCTGCCCTCACCAGAAGACTGTGCAGGAGAACTCCAAGTCCTAGGTCTGAAAGAACCCTGAGCGTGAGCCCTGCCCCTACCACGTCGAGACCTGCCCTTAGACTGAAAATCCGAAGAAGGGTAAGACCATCCTCTTGCAGGCCAATTCCTGCTAAACTTAGGGGGCTGCACTTGCAAAAATTCCTTAACTGTCTGCATAGACTTAGCTTTGTCTTCCATCTTTTCAAAACTGACTCCACAGGGGAACCAAAAGAACTTCAGATTGAAGGGGAGCATCCAAAATCCGAGCTTTAACATGCTCTGACAAATTTTGATCCTTAAGCCAGGCATGTCTACGAAGAACTGAACCAGTAGCAGCCACCCTGGAAGAAGCCTGAAGGGCATCGAAGCCACACTGCAAGGAATGTTTACCAACTTGATCTGAAGCATGAACCAAGTCCTGCAATTCCTTACACTCTATACCCTCAGCTAAAGCATCTACCTTAGCTTTCAATTGACCTAACAGAAAGTTCTGATACTTCAGCATATGGAATTGGCAATTTAAAGCCCTCATAGCTAACGTAGAAGAGGTGTACACTTTTTTACCCCACCTATCCAACGCTCTAGAATCTTTATCCAAAGGTACTGGATTCTTAACCATAGAAGCCCTGACACCCTTAGGCCCTTGAATAATAGTTTCCGGATCAGCTCTAGGGCTCTTGTACAAATATTTATGTGCCTCTGGAACTCTGTAATACCTGTCTGGCTTGACAGGGGCAGGGGGTAAAGAATCAGGATTAAGGGAAGCTTCAGAAAAAACATCTTGAACAACATCTAAAACAGGGGGAATAGCCAAAGGTCTATGCTGTGGCAAAAACAAAAATTCTCTAAGCCTCTTACAAGAATCTGAAAAATCCTGACCTTCCCACTTGAAATGCTCCCTCATGGAATGCAAGGTTTCAGAAAAGGAAAAATCCTCTGGAGGTGAAGCAGAAGGACAGGAATCCTCTGCATCCGAATCAGAATAGGGAGGGAAAATCCTGAATATCTTCAGCTGAGGACTCAGAGTAATCTGAGGAATGCTCCATTCCCTCTAAATCTGCCTCCACCCTAGGCCTCTTCTCTGGAGGGGGCATAAACCCCTGATCAAAGTAATCAAATCCTCTGCCATTTTCAACATATGTTTTTTAGGAACAGAACCCGAAGAACCAGAGCTGTGTCCCGTACCAGAAACACCCGGTCTAGCCTTAGCAGGGCCTTTAGTGACTGAAGTAGAAGGCCTAATAACCTTTTGTAAGGATGGAACCACAGAAACTTGAGAGGCACCCTAGGCCTGACCTAACTCCTGAGAGGCCAACTCCTGAAAAAGTAAAGGTTCCCCCTGGGATTCAGCAGAGACCTCGGCTGGATCCACAGATTCAACCGTAGATTCCATAGAACCGGCGTCCGTAACGGACAACTCATCCGGTTTAGACCTTAAAGATTTATCTTTTCGCTTTTTAGCGGTAGCGGGCGTCGGAAGATCCGACGGCATGTTGTAGTTACACCGCTTACCGAAAACAAGCCTAGCACAGTCTAATCTGCGTTTAATGGTGCGCTTATTAAATCTAGTGCAAAAGCGACACCCGACTACGTCGTGCTCAGGCCCTAAGCAAGGAATACAGAGAGAATGATAGTCCCTATGAGGTATCTGTTTCCCACAAGAAATACAATTATTAACTTTTTCTGACATCCGGATTAACTGAGGCAAGAAAAGACAAAATTTTTTCCCCCACGGGGTACTTAGCCCAACTTGGTCTTCGGTCTGAAACTCGAAAACTGAAAATTTCAGAACGCCGAACGGCACTTGCAAACGCTGCTTCTGCTTCGGACCACGCGGCAAGAAAGACTGAGAATATGGCGTCGGTCATGCGCTTAAGTACTACTACGTACTGACGTCAGCTCCGGGCGCCATGACCGACGCCAGCCTAACCCTTTGGTATTCGGGCCGACCGAGGACAGCGGACTACCCACAGGTTATGACTGCAGCAATGTGAGACGAAGAACATCCTGGACTGCAGCTGTATTAGCACTCGAACATCTACATTTATGGTGGGTACAAAACTGTACTATGTTCATCGTGCATACAGCTGCAGTCATAACAGATGGGTAGAATCCCAAAGCTAAGAAAGGGGTGGTAGGCACTAGGTGGAACTAGGAGGAGCCAAAATGCCCTGCAAGACTGCAGTGGCAAAGCCTGCTCTAGATTTGGAGTATAATGGCAGGTTGTAGTGCTTGGAGAAGGTATGCACAGAACTCCAAGTGGCTGCTTCCAAAATATCCTTGGTAGGAACTCCTCTGAGGAAAGCTGCAGAGGTGGCTGTGGCCCTGGTGGAATGAGTTCTAATGCCTGTAGGCACAGTTTTGCCATGAAAGGAATAGCAAAAGCGTATGCAGTGGGCTATCCATTTTGAGATTGTCTGTTTGGAAATTGGCTTTCCTTGAGCTCCTACAGCATAGGACACAAAGAGCTGTTCTGATTTTCTGAAAGGCTTTGTTCTGTCCAAATAATAACGCAGTTGTCTGTGGGTGTCCAAGGAATGTAGTAATCTCTCCCCTTTGTTTTGAGGATTAGGATAAAAAGTAGGTAAATGTATGGCCTGATTTAAAGCTACCCTGGATACCACTTTAGGCATAAAGGACGGGTTGGTTCATAAGGAAACTCTGTCCTGATGGAAGATGATAAAAGGCTGGACAGCCATGAGAGCCTGTAGTTCTGAAACTCTACGAGCTGAGGTGATAGCCAGAAGGAAAGCTGTTTTCCAGGACAAATATTGCAAATCTGATGAGGCAGCTGGCTCAAAAGGAGGCAAGGTCAGTTTTTCCAGAATGAAATTAAGATCCCAAGCAGGTATTGGTTGTTTCCTTGGAGGTCTTAGATTCTTAGCCCGTCTGAGGAACTGTCTTAAGAGAGGGTGAGAGAATAAAGGTGGATCAGTGTTGTATTCTGCAGAAATGGCTGAGGCATGGATTTTGATGGAGGAGAATGAAAGTCCACTGCTTAGCAGCTCAGCCAAATATTGTAGTATTTGAGGTAAATTCAGTTTTCCAGGATCCTGGCCCTTTTTCTCATTCCAGACACAAAACCGTTTCCATTTTGTGGAGTAAGCTTTTCTAGTTGATGGCCTTCTGGCCTCCAAAATGACATCCTGCACCTCCTTGGAGAGTAGGGCCTGTTGTGATGCTAAGGAATCTTCCATGCGGCTAGATTGAGTGTTTTAGCTGGCTGTGAAGAGTTTTGAAGCTGTGCTGAGTCAGAAGAAGAGGCATTAGAAGCAGGGTCCATGGTGGGGAATGCGTCAGGCTCCTCAGGAGTGGGTACCAGTGTTGCCTTGGCCAGTCCGGAGCAATGAGAATCATCTTTGGTCTGTCTGCTCTGGTTTTCAATAGAACTTTGGGCAGCAGAGGAAGAGGTGGGAAGGCATAAACTGTCATTGATGCCCAACTGAAAGAGAGAGCGTCCACTCTCCAGGCCTTTGGATGGAAAATCCTTGAGCAGAATTTTGTCAATTGGTGATTTTTGTGGGAGGCAAAGAGATCTATGTCTGGCCTTCCCCATTCTTGGATTATTTCTGTAAAAACTTTTGGATGCAATTTCCATTTGTGTGGATCTGTCATATTCCTGCTTAGGTTGTCTGCCAGCGTGTTTTCCTTGCCTGGCAAGTACTGTGCTTGTAGTTCCATATGCAAGTCCATGGCCATGTTCCAAAGTGACATGGCCAGTCTGCATAGGGGGTAAGAATGTGTTCCTCCCTGTTTGTTTATGTACCACATAACTGTGGTGTTGTCCGTTCTTATCAATAGTTGACCTGGTTGTATAAGGTCCTTGAAAGCTATAATAGCATTTATTACTGCTAGCATTTCCTTTTGATTGATGTGAAGGTGCTTTTCTTTTTGGGACCATTTGCCCTGAATGCACCGATCTGTCATGTGCGCCCCCCAGGCATAGTCCGAGGCATCTGTTGTGATGACTTGATTTGCTTGAGGCTTGCTGAATGGAAGACCTGTGTTTGTTTGACATGCTTGAGCCCACCACAGAAATTCCTTTTGCAGACATGGAATTAGTGGTATTATTGTTTCCAAACTGTGACTGTGTTGAGACCATATGTTTTTCAAGTACCATTGTAGTTTCCTCATATGCAGCTTTGCACATGGGATTAGTAAGATGCAAGATGCCATGAATCCCAGAGCCTGCAGGATTTTCCTTGCAGTCAGCCTGGTGCAATTTGCTAGTGCTCTGAAGTATTGAATTAGTTGCCCCTGCTTCTCTGGCGTGAGGTAGGCCATCTGGGTGTTTGTGTCCAAATTGGCACCCAGGAAAATTATCTTCCAAGAGGGTATTAGCCTTGATTTCTTTTTGTTGACTGTGTATCCCAGAGAGTTCAACAACATTATTACATAAGCCAGATGTTTCAGAAGAATGTGCTTGCTGTCCGCTTGGATCAGGCAGTCGTCCAAACAGGGGTATATTTGTATCCCTTGAAGTCTACAGTAGGCAATTACTGATGCCAGGCATTTCGTGAATACTCTGGGCGCAGTAGATAAGCCAAAGGGCAATGCAGAGAATTGATAATGGGTTGAACCTGCAAGAAATCTGAGGTACCTTCTGGGATGGACTCCTCCGCATCAGAGTCTTCAAAAGGGGAGTAAGAATGTTCCTGATCATCAGAGTGCTCTGAAATAATGGAGCCCTGATCAGAGGAGGGGGAATCTTTCTCCACTCTGGGCCTTTTGTCCGGTGGGGGCTGAGAACCTCTGATAAGAGTAATTAAATCCTCAGCCATTTTAAGCATCTGTTTCTTAGGCATGGGGCCTGGAGATGGGCCCTGTGTAGCTTGTCTCTTAGAGTGCATGGTTGCTTTAGACTTAGTGAAAGCCTTGATGGAGAAAGAAGAGGAAGGTCTGAAGACACCTTGAGTGGAGGTGGACCTGTCCACATTCTGAGTTTCAACGCCAAGAGTGGCTTTGGTATCTGTAGTCGGGGTGTGGGCCGAGGAGCCTGTGACCTCGGGCACAGGAGACACCGCCAAAGAAGTGTCGTCGGTAGTCAGGGGCTGCGTAGGCGCCTCGCTGAGAACCAGACCACATATAGTCGGCTTTGGCGTGGTGTCGGTAGAGGCCACGGACCTCGTGTGTCGGTCCTTATCTTTGTGTTTTTTAGACAAAACTGGAGTCGGAGTATCCGACGACATAATATAGTTAAATGCTTTCCCAAAATAATGCTGGGCGAACTCCGCCCGACGCTTAATGGTGCGTTTGTTGAAAGAAGCACAAAAGCGACAGACCGAGACGTCGTGGTCTGGGCCTAAACAAGGTATACAGAGGGAATGGAAATCCTTATGCGGTATTTGCTTCCCACAAGAAATACAATTATTAACTTTGTCTGACATTGGTCTGAGGCAAGAAAAGTTTCCCCAACGGGGTACTTAGCTTTCAAGAAGACTTCGGTTTCCAAATTTTCGTAATCTCAGGAGCTGGCCGACCGGCACTTGCGAACTGCTTCTGCTTCGGGCACCGCGCGGCAAGAAAGACTGAAGAAAATGGCGTCGGCTGGTTCCTTTATACCCCTGTCGCACTGACGTCAGGGAAGAAGCGATGACAACCGACGCCGGACCTAGACTTTGGAATTCGGCCGACCAAGGACCCACCTGATGGCAGGAGAACCCATCTGTTATGACTGCAGCTGTATGCACAATGAACATCATATACACTGCTAGGGTGATCACACTGACCAGTACACTACCCCAGTAAACATATATACATAAATACATACTGCTAGAGAGATCACACTGATCAGTACACTACCCCAGGAAATGCATACACTGATAGGGAGATCACACTGACCAGTACACTACCCCAGGAAACATACATACTGCTAGAGAGATCACACTGACCAGTATATTACCCCAGGAAAGGTATACACTGTGAGGGGAGATCACACTGACCAGTACACTACCCCAGGAAATGTATACACTGGTAGGGTGATCACAATGACCAGTACACTACCCCAGGAAACCTATACACTGTGAGGGAGATCACACTGACCAGTACACTACCCCAGGAAACATACATAAATACTGCTAGAGAGATCACACTGATCAGTACACTACCCCAAGAAATGTATACACTGCTAGGGAGATCACACTGATCAGTACACTACCCCAGGAAATGTATACACTGCTAGGGAGATCAAACTGATCAGTACACTACCCCAGGAAACATATAATGATAGGACGATCTTAATGACCAGTACACTGCCTCAGTTAACGTATACACTGCTAGGGAGATCACACTGACCAGTACACTATCTCAGGAAACATGCATACTGCTAAAGAGATCACAATGACCAATGCACTACCCCAGGAAACGTATACACTGCTAGGGAGGGCACACTGACCAGTACACTACCCCAGGAAATGTATACACTACTAGGGAGATCACACTGACCAGTACACCCCAGGAAACATGCATACTGCTAAAGAGATCACACTGACCAGTACATTACCCCAGGAAACAAACATACTGCTAGGAAGATCACACTGACAGGAGAATCACCAATGTCAAGAGTGCCTATATGCTACACAGAGATGCAGCTTCTGAAACAAACAAAGAATGTAATTTTTGCTCTGGGTGACCAAAGTTCTCCCTAAGTAAAAGCTATTTATCTAGCACTTTGTCATTTAACATCTGTTTCATGTGCAAGTCCACAGTGCTAGTGTACTGATTAAGCCAGTACACTGGATAAGGTCCATAGAAATAGAAAACAAAAGGAACAGTGAGCGTTATGAGCTGAAGCTCTTTTTTTATCATTCCACAGATATCCAGTAGTGTTCCTCATCATACCTTCCATCATCATCAATGTTCAGGAGTGTTCCTCATCATACCTTCCATCATCACCAATGTTCAGGAGTGTTCCTCATCAGACCTTCCATCATCATCAATGTTCAGGAGTGTTCCTCATCATACCTTCCATCGTCGTCGATGTTCACTAGTGTTCCTCATCATATCTTCCATCATCATCAATGTTCAGGAGTGCTCCTCATCATACCTTCCATCATCATCAATGTTCAGGAGTGTTCCTCATCATACCTTCCATCATCACCAATGCTCAGGAGTGTTCCTCATCATACCTTCCATCATCGTTGATGTTCAGGAGTGTTCCTCATCATACCTTCAATCATCATCAATGCTCAGGAGTGTTCTTCATCATACCTTCCATCATTGTTGATGCTCAAGAGTGTTCCTCATCATACCTTCCATCATCACCAATGTTCAGGAGTGTTCCTCATCATACCTTCCATCATCGATGATGTACAGGAGTGTTCCTCATCATACCTGCCATCATCGTCGATGTTCAGGAGTGTTCCTCATCACACCTTCCATCATCGTCGATGTTCAGGAGTGTTCCTCATCATACCTTCCATCATCGATGATGTTCAGGAGTGTTCCTCATCATACCGTCCATCATCGTCGATGTTCAGGAGTGTTCCTCATCATACCTTCCGTCATTGTCGATGTTTAGGAGTGTTCATCTTAATACCTTCTTACCATCATTATCATTACTGATGTCTAAGCGCATTTTACTTTATTTTGGTTTGTTTACTGGAGTAGTACACTGATCATTACAGACCATTTGCAGGCACTGCCCGGGTGCCTATAATGTATGCTGTTAGGGCATTCACAGTACTAGCTAATCATGCGCGCTCCTCGCAGATGGCTAAAACACCTCTAATTTTTTTATGGATTTTAACATTCCATAAATCAAATAATTATGCAGATTAGTGACAGATTTTAAATAACTGGATTTACTACTTAATCTACACAAAAAATAAAATAAAATTCCACTGTGTAGCATCATCTATCTGCCACGAGTTATGACTAAACTCACATTTAAAAGCTGCAGTTTTCAAACTGGGACATGCATTTCTACTACCAGAAATGAAATTTCTTTTTACTACCTTTCCCTTTACTGCTGTTATCCAATAGTGAAATCTTCTACATACCACTTTAAACAATGGTCTCACTATAATGCCAGTGATATACTACCTATCCTTCAAGTCCCTAGCCTGTTACAAGACACATTAGAAGGTTCTATGTATGCAACAGTCAGTTAACTGAAAAGGTACAGCTGCGTACTAAGAACACCAAATCGTACTTTCCAGCGGGTTTTTATGCTCACATAACATACATCCGAAGTACTCAAGCTTAGTTTGTGAAATGACCGTCGGGGGCTATGTCTGCTACTCTAATCCCCAACAATCTGGCAAGAAGCCCTCATCAGGGATATGGTTACAAGCAATACAATATTACTTGTATACCTCCACTCTAACAAGTAAATGTGCACAATTTACAGCGTCCACAGCCACCATATCTGATGACTAACAGTTTCACATTCTAGAAATGTTGCCAGTAACATACTGCTCTGAATTTAAACATGACTAAAGAATTTGACCCCTAACCGGGAAAAGCCGAAAGAAACAAACAAACAAATTAAAGAATTTGTCAAAACCCAAAAGGAGAATACAAATGCAGGCTGTTAAGTCAACTAAGCTGAACGATCCAAAAACCTTTTTTCAGCCATAACCTAGGGTGAGAAGAAAAGGAATGTCAAACACTGTTCATCCTGTCAGATCAAGCAGGGACTGTGACCACACATTGGGAAAAATATAATTGTCCAAGAAATCAAACAGAAATGACAGTCATTATATGTCACTTACTTGGATCATGTTAACACGGTAAGCACCAGTAAGCACACATGCATGTTTATGCGCTTTGCCCTAGTTAGACATCTTAAATCAGAAACCTCGGATTGCAGTAAAGTGGCTTATGTGTGTGTCATTAACATAACTAGGCCATCATGTAACAAAAAAAGCTGCCAACATAATAAAATAATGGTTCCCAGTATTATGACAGTGAGTGATGACACTGTTTTGAAAGGAAGTTTTGTTGTAATCACAGCTAACTGTGAATTGCTCGAAGATAGACCACCTTGTGGTTAGGATCACACTGCCAATGTAACAAAGTTCATGTGTACATACTAGGCCATCAGTCTGCAGACTATTACAAACCAAGGCAATAATTAGAGATCAGAATCAAACCCTGCACCTTGTATCTGAGAGGTAAAGACACTAATCATTACTGATGGATAATGCATTGTTTTAAAAACGATGTACACTGAGTACACGTTTATTTATTTATTTTGGTTTACATTTGTTGACCGGGATTAGTCTGTCTGAGCTACAAATAGCCCTTTTTCAGCAGAGGCCAGAGGAGAAAAGCTCCACAGAAAGATACAAACACAACAAAAGCACTTACAGGGAAAATTACAATATTTACAATATTAGCAGGTAATTAACAACATTGTGCAAGTTACACAAATTTAAAAGGTAAACATTTCTGATGCGGGTAATACAAGATATAATTATATTCTTATAGTAAAAAAGTTTTAGTTCAGTATCAGCTTTTGCTGTTTATTTGAGTTTATCGAGGGGGAAGTTAGTAGGAGTTAAGCTAAGGGACAGGAAAAGCGATGTAGAGTGACAGCTAAAAGGTAAGGGAACAGTGATCAACTAAGGGGCAGTTTTTATGGAGGACAGTTTATGGGGGATGTGTGCAGTGACAAGACCAGAGTGTTTTTAAGTATTCCTTTGTAGCCGATTTGAAATGTAACCACAGTTAACTGCATGTTGCTTTAAGATGGTCCAGTACAACACAGGATTTCCAACATACTTTTTCCCCCAGGTGCTCTTGACCCTATGTCTGCTGACAATCAAACCTCCTCCAATTAGGTGATGCCATTTGTCTTCCAATACTAGTAAATTACCACAGTACTGGGGTGAAAGCCATCTGCAGGACTGTTCAATTTATTTATTTACTTATTTAACATTTGTTTACCAGGAAAGTCCGACTGGAGGCCCAGTGAGAAACACTCCAGATGCATTTCTTTGGAATGTGAGAGGAAATTGGAGCACCTGGAGGAAACCCATGCGAACGCAGTGAGGACATGCAGACTCCACATAGAAGGCACCCCAGCCTAGAATCAAACCGGAGAACATCTTGCTGTGGGGTGACAACACTAACTGCTGCACCACTGTGCTGCCCTCATATAGGCAGCCACAGGGTCACTTGAGCTCTTGCTGGCATCTTGGCACCAAGGGTATTTATATGGCGTAACCCCACCCACACCCCACCTCCCTGGGTGAGTGGAATAAGTTTTCAGCATCATTATGTAGGGCCACATCTCCTTCCTGTGGCTGCATTCTCATGTGACTTGCTAATGAAGGCTACTACAAAGTAGCTTTGCATGCCAAAAAATGCATCAGGACATGTGGCATGCTGCCATCCCTACTCAGAGGGACTGTGGCTGTATACATCCTCCCACCCACACAATCCGTCAGGCATCCGAGCTGCTAATCCAACTCTGGTATTCTGGGTCATAGTCAGGGCTTTATCTGTACCACCACAATTGGCATTTTCAGTGTATTTTTAATAAGGAGGCAGGAACTTTTAAGCATTAAGCATACTATGACTGTGTATTTCCAAGATGAGCACAGTGAATGCCAGTACACTTCAGGGGTCAGAATGCTACTCTTACTTGTGACCTGCTTCTTAAAGAAGGGGGGAGAGAACAGGAAACACTACAGAATACAGGAGTTT
The DNA here is from genome assembly GCF_019279795.1 of Protopterus annectens. Taxonomy (NCBI): domain Eukaryota; kingdom Metazoa; phylum Chordata; order Ceratodontiformes; family Protopteridae; genus Protopterus; species Protopterus annectens. The sequence goes on from NC_056729.1 coordinate 1,678,194,867, forward strand.
ATGGATTAACATGCATACAATGAAAGCCCCTCCTAGCCTCTGAGGTAGCCATTCCTGCTATTTACAGAGTGTATAAACATGGTCTCATTATGGTCCCTTTCTTAAATAAAAGGCACACTTTAAAGCAAAATATAATTAACTGCATAAGGTACAAGATGAAAAATTCTACTACATGGGTTTAGCTTCCTCAGATGAATTGATATACTATTTTTTCCAGAAAACAGAAGAAACAGACACTGCAATTTAAATTTGTGCAAGACATAAACAAAACATTAATACACAAGTCACTTTAACCTTCAGGAGCATATAAAGGTAAATGTGTCTGGCACCACCTGGAGGTAGCACGAATTATGGCAACTGCAAAAAGCTTTCACAATTTAAACATTCTGGATTGTGGTGGGCAAAGGAATCGGACTGCCTGAGGACTTTAAATCTGCCTCTTCAGCATTTTTAATTAGAAATCCATTAAACAGTGATGGGAAGATACAAGAGTATATTATTTGCAAACAGGAAGTGCTGAAAATAGTTTCCTCAAGGGATAATGTTATATACTTCTTGGCAGACTGCCAAGGTTGAGGGGTCTTTGAATGAAAGGCAGTAGTCTTAACTTACTGAACAGTCCACTGGCAGCAAATGGAATATGCCATTTACTCATTCTGATAAACATAGGGCAACTGCAGAGATGTAGGGGAGGAGATATTGTTGCAGAGGTACTGGAGGCTATCCAAAAGGAATCCCAAGGCTGAAAGGGTATCCCAGATAAATCTCCAAGACATCATAATCTGTTATCTTCCAGGCATTTTAAAGCAGCTGCATTACATACTGATAATGTAAACAAATGTGACGGTCAGCTAACAGCAAACCAATCAATGTGCTCATTTTTGGCACTTGGCTTCTGTCTTGAAAGAATAAAAAAACTAAATTTAATTTCTTTCTTTTTTTGTCATTTCAGCGGTTAAGGATACAAGCTAGCCAGGAGCTGGAAGCACCCTAATGCAGTCACATTACAGACACAGTGGTTGCTGTCAGCGTTTGCCGTCTGGAGACCAGATTTGCTAAAACTGATGGCAGCTGATGTCTTTACTTCAAAAGATGCAGAAGTTAACAAAACTGTGAAATGCCCTACAAATTACGGTCAGAAATAAATCACTGCTCAAAACAGTATGACTGCTTGTGCTGCTGAACAAGTACTACCAGTGTTTTAAATTAATAAAGGCTGGTAGAAAAGAAAATAGTTTTATTTCACTTGAATACAATGCACTTGAAGGCTGCAGTGGTTGTGTGTGTGTGCGAGTGTGATATTATTACAGCTCATGTACAACGCATAACTTTTCTGAATAAATGCATACTGGTCTAGATGAACAAAAAAAAAAACAAAGTACTAGGTTTTGATTTTTACATTATAAACGAAATACACAAACCCCAAAACACACTTGCATTTTAACAGATTGTAATAACCACAATAACTAAGTACATGGTTTCTTAAGGATTCTGTTTACAGTTTTACTGGTTTTCTATTGTGCTGGACAAGCACCGTTGAGAAAAGTTCGTACTGGCAGTGAGCACAGAGGATTAAGGCTATGAGCTGCTTCCTGTGGTACAAGGTTCCATTCCCCCAGCCTTCACTTGCTTACTGTCACCTAAGCAAGTCACTTAACCAGAAAGCACTTTGGGGCAAGTGGAACTTGGGTACCAGGCATGCAGTCCAGACCACCATTAAGGAGCCAAGCCTATGTATCTTATAAAAACTGTCATATGCAAAGCTGTCGAAGGAATGTTCATAAATTAGTGTTGATTATATCCAGTAGAGAAAATAGGACATAGCCGTCTCCAGAAGATAAGAGGAATAAAGACCTAACTACAGACCAGGTGACTTTGGTTCAGTTTAGCAACCCAAGGATCAAAGGAACTGAGGAGAAGTGTGTGTGTGGGGGAATTAGGGGTTGGGAGGGTGGCCTAATGGTTAAGGTGTTTGCCTTACAAACACAAGGTGCAGGGTTTGAGTCTCACAAGGGATAATTGGCTAAGCTTAAAATGGCTCGCAAGGGCAGTTAGCTTAGTACTAATCTATGAATCTATGATGCCAGCTTGCCCAAATACAGGAGCAACCCCCTGTGATTTAAGCCTCAAGGGTATGCTCCAGTATTCCGAACAGAGAAAGATGCAGCATTGAGCATAAGACAGCCAAGGACAGCATTGTTCAGGCTTTGCCAAAAGGTTGTCAGAAGGGTGGTGGGCATGCCTAGGCGATGAGAATCACTGTATCGTAATAGCCAGCTAACAAGAGAAACAATCAACAGCAGAAGATTAAAATCTTCTTACTCGACTTCCTACGGGATGACTGTCCACAATTTCCCACTACTCTTCCTATGTCCAAGATCCTACCTACATGCTGGCTAGCAGGAAATGAATAGGTCAATTTGAAGCACAGTTCTTTTTCACTAGGGTAATGGGAAGCCAAAAATGAGCACACAAAAAAAAAATGTAGAAAATAATTCCACTCAAGCTGCAGAATTCCACATGAGGTACAGGTATAAATGCCTATGTGTACTACTTAATTATAATATAAATACAAACATTATTCAATTCCAACAGCATGCATGTAACTTTATGACCTAGGACAAATATTTCTGCAGCCTTGTACAAATGAGCATCTTCCACTGAAGCAGTCAAAGTTTCCATGAAACCATGCAGTTCGGTATGCAAGGAATTTCATTAGCGCATTGCAAAGCATTCCTGAGAGTACTCTGCAAAGTGTCAACAGCTAGCAAAGGATTTCATAACTGTTTTATATGCAGAGAGCAGAAGGTGCAAACTAGTTTTCTATCCAGATGCACAGCAAGCTTAAAATGAACTGTCATCTCAAATGGTTTGCCATGATCATCTACAGCTTGGAAATGAAATAAGGCGAGAGAATTTGGTCTTTCCTTGGTTTCAAAAGGCAGAGAACTTTGCATTTAGAGCCCCTAATGAACACAGGACAACTTATGAGAAGCTCCTCTCTCTGAAACCTCAGGGTCAAAGTAGCCCACTAAAAATGTCTTGTATCTCATTCCATGAAGACAACCATTCTGTAGCTATCAAACACAGTTGAACCCTCCCTTCAACTTTTTTTTACTTGGTGGTCCCCCCCTTTGCTTGCCAATCATCAGGCGACCCTCTATTAGACTACATACCATTCATTCTCTTGAGGTGAGAGATTTCCCTTCAGATCCCTTAGGGTGAGAGCTGTCTGGAGGGGACATCATCTAGGCAAAGATCAGGGAGTTTAGAAGTCTTGCCAACTGAGAACTACTTTGTACCCCAGTAGGGGGTGATAGGTGGTCCCTTCAGTGACACAGGTGCCCATAAGTCCCTCTAGCAGTAAATGTAAGGTCCTTCATATGGACAAGGGCAACAGCCATTGGCTAGGGTAGCTTGACTCACGTCATCCCTGCACCAGCCCCCACCCATCCTACCACACTCATGCCATCCCTGCACCAGCCCCCTCCCAACCAATTTCATGCCTGGTCTATGGTAGTAGTAGATGGGTATGACAGCAGTTGCATGAGCCTGCCAAGACCTAACTTATCCAAACGTGGACTGTCTCCGCAGTAGTCAGAGCTTTAACTCACTATGCCCCCAGCATGGCTCCTTCCTTCACCTTTTTTCCCAATCATCTCAGACATCATTAAACCACCCACTAAAATCTAGTTATACGGTCTAAAATCCCAAATCACTTTGCCTCTCTGTGAAAATATACATCCTGACTTCAGTCTTAAATCTTAAGTCGTAGATGGCGAGAGTTGCACAGGTGTATATTTTTTTACCCCATCTGTCTAAAGCTTGATTCCTGTCTGTAGGTGTGGGATCCTTAGCTGTAGTTGCTTTTATTCCTTTAGGTCCTTGGGAGATGACCTCTGGGCCAGCAGTAGGATTTATGAAAAGAAATTTGTGAGAGTCAGGGACTCTGTAGTACCTGTCTGGTTTCCCTGAAACAGGGGGTATAAAGTATCAGGAGTTAGACTGGATTCCATAAAGACATCATCCATAACCTCCAGAACATGAGGGATAGCCAATGGTCTGTACTGTTGTAAATCTAAAATTTACCAGAGTCTCGTTTGGACGGAGGATAATCCTGGCATTCCCAGTGGAAATGCTCTCTCAAAGTATGTAGGGTTTCACCAAAAGAAAAATCCTCTGGAGGGGAAGCAGAAGGAATGGATTCCTCTGCATCTGAATCCTCATAGCCAGATAAGGGCAGGTCTTCATATTCAGAAGCCTCAGAGTCGTCAGACTCTTGGTCAGTTAAAGCTGCTGGGGACAAGTCTCTTTTTCTGTTAGCAGGGGAAGGCTGGCTTCCCCTAATCAGCATGATCAGGTCTTCTGCCATTTTAAGCATTTGAGATTGTGGCAAGGAAGCAGGCGCTTGAGTTTGGGTCGTCGTTTTTTTAGACGTAGCTCGTACTCTTGGCCTTAGAAACTCGGTAGTTTTAGAAAGAACTGAAGACGTGAAAGAAGTCGTTGGTTTGTGTCGAATATCGGTAATGCGAAGAACTTCCTCAGAAGCTGGTGCCTGCACAGTGGCTCTGGACGCATCCATGGTAGAGACATCAGCAGGTTCCGTAGTCAAAGAAGAGTCTCTGGGCATACCGGACTCCGAACGGGTCTCGGTAGCGGCCTTTGAATCCATCTGAAGCGGGCATCAGGGGCTGCAAAAGCACCTGAGTACCGGCGAACTGGCAACTAGCTTAACAGAAGCGTCGTCTGCAGTTTTGGACCTGTGCGGTCTGTCTCTGTCTTTATCCTTACATTTTTTCAGAAGATCGGTAGTCGGATGGCTTACCGAAGTCATTTTGGAATACAGAGATCGAGAACGAAAGTATTTAGCTACAATAAGGGACCGATGACAAATAGTTTGGGAGCTGAACAAAGCACAAAACCGACAGCGAGGTACGTCGTGGTCTTGGCCTAAACAAGTGACGCAGTAAGAATAGAAATCTCAGTGTGGCATTTGCTTTCCACAGGCGAGACAACTGTTAACTTTTTCTGACATTGGTTAGAGCAAGAAAAAAGGATCCCCAATGGGGTACTTAGCTTTAGAAGACTTCAGGATGATTCAATTTCGGAAACGATAACTCAGGTAGCGGCCGATCGGCACTCGTGCGAACTGCTTCTGCTTCGGGCTCCTCGGTAAGAAGGACTAATGTAATGGCGTCGGCTGCCTATTTTTATACCCCTGATGACCGTCCTGAAGTGACAGCAACCGACACAGAAAAACTAAGTCTCTGGTATTTGGGCTGACTGAGGGCTACCCCTGGCAGGATAACCCAAGTGTAATGACTGCAACAGTGAAAAATGAAGAATATATGCAGGAAGAGAAAAAGAAAGGTGAGAAACAGGTTGATGTCATGAAAGAAGATGGAAATTACTGGACTGCAGTCTGTACATGTTGGTCAAGATAATTTTTTTTTTTTTTTTTTTTTTGGGGGTGGGGGGGTGGATTTTATACTTTATAGGCCACGTTCTTCTCAATGACTAAGGTAAACAACCTTCCATTTTCTACTAAAGTGCATCGGTTGTTCCAAACTTGCCCATTCTGTTAGACAGAACAGCAAATTTTGTTTATCTTGTCAAGTAAAGTGTTCCTTTTCAGCCAAGATCTAGGTCACAAGGGTAAATGCAATAAGTATGGACAACTTAGTGTAGCCATTCAGCATATTCTAGGGATGTGGGAGGAAACCAAATTAATCAAAGAAAACAAAATACAGACAAGAGAAAAACATGCAAATTCCATGCAGTGACCAGAGGTCACAACTGTATCCCACATTCCAGAGCTGTGAGGTAGAGACTTTAATCAGAGCCAACATGCTGCCCACATTACATGAGTACAGCAGACCATCTCACCACACCCAGCACCGCACCAGTATCGCAAGGGGTTCAGCGTTTCACCTTCTTCTGTTCACTGCCTTTGTGAATGAGTAGGAAGGGGGCAATGAAGAAACCATCTGCTGTAGTACAAAGATACCAAAGTCACCTGTCACAAAACATCAAACATGCATAACATCACAGAACAGATGCAGTCAGGCATGTTTATACCACTGGAATGGGTCATCTCTCTTTTAAAGCTCTGTAGCAAAGCGGAATCAAGCCCTGACTGCAGCCCAGGTTTGTTTAGTAAGCCCAGGTGGAGCCATCCAGGGTGGAACGTGAAAGAACAGGTGACTGCTCACCAATCCACTGAGAAGGGAGCAATGGAAGTCATCCCATCAGAGCTCCGCTTGCTGGAGAAATGAGTAGTGGGAAGCTTTATGGATAAAAGGCTACGGCATTTAAGATAAGTGTTCATCCTGGCTGGGGCACAAATGTTCTGTGATGGCTGAGTAAATTAACCCTTAAACTAGAGGTGCTCAGGTCATCTAATGACTGCTACAGGGAGGAGAAGCTTGGGGTTTAGAGTCCCCAGGTAGATCCCAAAAATAAAGCTACACTGGGACCCTCTTATGTTTTGCACTGGACAGTCGATTTTGTTTTGGCCTCCACATTTCCCTTAAGACTGGTCTCCCTTAGAGGATGTGGTTGGCACTAATGGGGGGGCAAGTTGGACTCAAAATTTGGATACGGTGGAAAGGTCCTTGAGTCAATGGTCACACTGATGCTGGAGAGAAAACTGAAAACTGAAAGGACTGTCTTTTAGGGACAAAAGAATACACAACTAAAAAAAAAAAAACTCAACATGCTCAATATGAAATCTGTTCCTTTTTATAAAACTGTCTCTGACAGGGTAGGAGGAAGTCTGCTGCAGGCTTGTATACACACTAACAATGCTAATGTGAAACACCTATTTTGCCTCCCCAGTCTGAACCTGAAACTTATCAAGTAACTAAAAATGAACAGGGTAAAGTTGGGTTAATGTAACAACTTTCTCATGGTTCCCCATTAGAAGACCGAAGACGCATTCTTTTCAATGCGTCTTGGTCGAACTCAAAAGCCTTTCCCTGGGAAAGAATTCGCTTGGCCGCTTCGTTACTTTGCTGTTTTCGGCACTGTAGTGTGGTCTCGGAGTTGGTATATTTAAGTGTGTGTGTGTGGGGGGCAAAGCCCCCCACTTAATGTAATGTTTAAAGTATGTTTTTTGTTTTTTTTTTGTTTTGTTGGAACAGCGATTTTTTTTCCCTAGGAAAAAAATCACTGTTCTGACAGTTCAAAATTGTAAACTTTCACTTACATAGGGTCGATTAATCACCGTTCGCTTTTTTAAGTGCTCAGTGATCTAATATAGACCCCTTTCTCATTGCTCCTGAAAGCCAAGTAAACAAGTGTCCCTTCCCCCAGTTTTGCATACGGGATGGAAGTAAAGCAATTCTAACATGCCATAAGAAAAAGTAGTACATTTGTTAAGAAGTGCTGGTTATCCAGTAGGCAGAATAATGGTCAGTCTGGACTGGCCAGACAGTCACCACCTGCTGAGAAATTGTTTCTATACCTTTAAAATGCAGCCTAAACATAACTTAGTTGATGTTCTATATTACAGAAGTTTTACATTTGCAACAGTGCTAAACGAAATTTTAGAAAGTATCCAGCTTTTAATATTACAGAAACAACTCACCTGTTCTGGATTTAGCAGTGCCAATCCTAGCTGCCTAAGGTGGAAATCTGTCCACTGTGGTCCGCAAGCAGAAAGATATTGGATACTGCCCAGATTAAAATATGGAAAATGCCAGATCCCCTAGGTGTCCATCATCTCCAAAGTGGAACAAAGTTTGTTGTGCACTCCTCACATTACCATATTTTAAACTGGAAATCAAGTTTTTCCATCTCATGTCCAATGCTGCTCGAGTTTTATTTTGGGCAAATATCAGTGGCATCAAAGTCGGGCATTACTCTACATTGGACACAGGCGCTGTTGTCCATTTTATCTATGGACAGCACAGTGGCAAAGTTAGTTTTACTCCTTCATATCTACAGGTTCTGGGCTTTAAAGCATGATTTCATACTACCGTTTGTTTGGAATATGCACTTTATTCCTCTCTCCATGTGGGCTTTTCTGGATATTCTGGTTTCCTCACACTTGTAAAGACATGAAGGTTGACAAGCTATTACAAAAAGACCACCCATACTACATTTACCTTTACCTTTTGTTTGGCTTCAGTACTGGCACTGTTCAGCAGGGGTCAGTTACACATCTTCCAACACACAATGAATAAAAAAAAACAGCTTGTATATTGTCTAAATTTAGCTTTTTATGGCCCCTTTTACAAGTCATGCGCTTTGCGACCAACATCTATTAGCTACTGCTGCTGTTGACGTTTTTTATTTATTCATCTATATTTTGTTTATCCTTTGTTTGCTGGATTAGTTCCACTAGGCTAGTAGTCTCTTCTGAGGGGAGACCTGAGGTGCTATTTATACTATTAGGAGAAATTTGCCAAGGGCATTGGAAAAATCCCCCTACTCTTTTTAACAGGTGCCGCACCCACCTGTGCTAACACCCACTCAAGCAGATGGGACCTCATTTTAACATCTCATCCACAGGATGATACACTCAGTAGTGCATGACACCCCTTATAGTACACTGCAGTGTCAGCAATCCCATCACCTGGAGTGGGAATAGAACCTACAACCTTTTGGTCTTCCAGCACCCACCATGAGTTTTCCACCTCTTGCACCACTGACACTACTGAATCACGAGGTCAAACAAAGTAAAAAATCTGTTAGGAGCTTGTGGATGTAGAATCTGTTACACACAGAGACCATGTCAGCAGATAAAGATCTGTTCATAGGTAGGTACTAGGCTATCGGCCCTAGCGCCCATACAAGCCTAGCCAAAAAATGTACCCTGGCTTTCGCCACCCAAGAAAATTATTTTCCTATGCCCCTGTCGAGCAGAGCCACAGAAGTGATCCCCAGGGTGAATTTCCCAGTTACTATCCAGTGGGTGACAGATTATTAATCAACAAGAAACTGACTATCTCCTTTCAACACCCCCACCAAATGTTTCTGTATTTATGTCTGACCAATGCATTATTGAAATCTAAACCTATACTATTAACAACCTTCTCATGATGACTACTCCACACATTCACAAAACCCATCTCATCATCACCCATGGTGGGTTCTTACTCCATCTCCTCTAAGTGATGCTGCTTGTGTTCTTAAATATCTCCTCTTCTAAAATGTGACACCCTCTAGGACTCTTTTTTTTCCTCCCTTAATATACTTCCATTTTCATGTTCTCCTTCAAAATGGGTGCACCCACCAAGTTCATTCTTACAAAATGTCTGGTACAGACCGTGTGTTATCCTCTCTCTCCTCTCTCTATTGGGGTGCAATACTATTTAATACAAAATCAGCAAACAGTTCAATTAAACAAATCCAGTAAAAGCACATAAACTAGCTAACACCAAATGCACCAAGAGCATATAAACAGACATTTTTACATAAAACAGAGCACATGTTTCATAGACTAGTCCCACTGTAAATTTATTTTCTTCTGGATTACCAGGAAAGTCCAACTGGCCAAAACCTCATGGGGAAGAAGAACTCACCATTACATACATTTTAACAGGTAGTTGATGTTGTGTATTTTTATGTTAGCTCATGGCAAAGTATACACAATTTAACAGATAATCATTATGTTACATACAATACACAGCTTATACAGTACATTAAACTCACACGTGTAGAACACTCAGCATTAATTTACACAGTAGATGAGGCAGATGCAAATTTTATCCAAACAGTTAAAATTCACCTCCCACCTATAACCAGATTACTATACTCTGACTTGGGACCTATAACATTGAGATTATTATGGTAAAGTGTGAAGATTTGTTTATAATAGTAGTTTGCTTTGACTGCACACGGAGGACACTTAATGAGAGCTGGTATAAGGGCAGGGACAGTTTGTTGATAGGCAAGTTTTAATTGAGACTTTAAAATGTGGATGGGATGACATTTTTAATAGGAAGGGCTCATAATGGGGTTATTACAACTAAATGACTATCCTGTGGACAGGTACATTTTCAATGATATTTTAAAGGGTAGATGGGAATAGAGTTCTGCTCTTTAGCAAAACAGCTGGAGTAGTCAGTCACCACTATGAATTTTTGAATTAGTACTGGATTTTGGTTTGGTCAGTGGAAGCAGCGCATCTGTCTGGGGTACAGAGAATGTTGTAAAAGTCTTAATCTACTACACTTTCCCATCTTAAGTAGTGCCAGCCAACAAGGGGACTCACGAGCGAAACATGATGTGTTTGGTTAAACAGGTTATTTGCAACCTTTGCAATGTTGCCATACCACAGGAATCCTGGGTAACTGAGGAGTGATCCGAGGAACAAGTTATGGCCACAGCAGATTTACCCACTTGCGGTTGAGGTAAATTGCTAGCCTGTTATGGTAGCAAAGGCTATTTGTATAACTTTTTCTTTTTGTGACTGGAAGAAGGACAGACCATGGAATAGGCAGGTTGCACCATGGTCAAGCCAAAATGATGCCCATTTCCTGTGGAAAACAAGCAGCAAAAGCTGGTAAAAATTTCAACACAACCTCCTGGCTTAAAATCAAGTTTCCTAAACAGGAAAATACAATAAAAACAGCAATATTTTAATGTGAAAGGTTTTCCCCCAAAGGGAACTTATCTGTCCGGCAAAAGAACAGCAGAAGCAGACAGCTGATCCCCAGACATCTGCAGAGGACTACACTCTTCAATGGCAAGAAAACTCTGAATGGCTTGACACCCAAACCTGTATTTTTAGTTAGCTCAGCTCGAGCTGTCTGGCAGTTTGGGTGTTTAGAAGGTACCCTGAAGCTTTGTAAGTTGGCAGTCTGTTATATTCTTGTGGGATATAACCCATATAGCCAAGTCTACTGCAGCAGTGATCAGTATGATGAATATCTTACAGTAATGCATCTTCTGTGCACTCCAAAACTCCAGGCTTTCATTAAAGCCTACTGTTATCTCATCTAATATACTTACATCCATGTCCCTTTCTACATTAGTGGCATTAAGTTGTTCTAGCTCTTCTGAAAATATATGTCTTCACACCTTGTTACCCAGTTGCACTGTTACACCTTTTCAACAGACTCAGAGGTGACACACATCTCACCATTCCTCTAACTTCATCTCTTTTTACCATATTTATAAGCCTTGGAACTTGGTACCAATGATCATGTCACCTGGAGACTTAAAACTTTCTGTCCTGCTCATATAAACTTCAAACAGAAGTGGGCCTAAACGTCAACCCAGAGATGTAGAACTTGTAACTTACACACCTTCACTACAAACCTCATTTTATACCACATATAGTGACATGCTGTCTAACACTGTTTAAACAAAAACACTACCCTGGGAACCTTTCCAAGAATATGGACATTATATCTTTTAAGTGGGACTGTGCAAAAACAACCTTACTAATATGTAGTTGCAATTATATATCCTCCAATGCTTACTACTGGGTAACCTAGCTGAAGACATCTGTCATGCATGTGCGGCATAACCTTCCCACTCTACATTTATGCTGCTTCAGAACCAAGAGGCAAGGTATTTAATAATGTTTTCATTAGTAACTACATCAGTTTTCCAGACTACTTCAATTATCTTAGTTGCCTTTCAATGAATCTTGGTATAAACCCAAGTGGACCCCAATGCTTTGTCCACATTCATTCGTTTACACTTGTCTACAGGAATGTTCATCTGAGAAATCAGCTTTCATACAAGTCCTAGGGATTTAACTATCTCCAGAATTAAAAATCAAAACAAACATACAAGTGTATGCAATATCATTAAAATGTATAAACACAATTTAAACATAGCATTTTTGGTAAATACATGGGAATTTCTAACTTAGAAATTAGGTAATATGGGTAAACATTGCATACAAGTAAAACTAGTCCCATCACTAAACTTATGATAACAGAGGAAACACTTTTGTATATGTAGAGCTCATTTGATATACTTGCATTTGACACCAATGGCTCTTTATTTATGTATTTATTTAATATTTGTTTACCGGAAAGTTTGACTTGGAATGAAGCCAATTTTCAGCGGAGGCCTGGGGAGAAATGCTCCAGATGCATGTCTCTGTATGTGGGAGGAAAGTGGAGCACCCAGAGGAAACCTACATGAACACAGGGAGGACATGCAGACTCAGCACAGAAGGTACCCCAGCCAAAAATCAAACTGGAGAACCTCTTGCTGTGAGGCAACAACGCTACTGCTGGACCACTGTGCCGTCCTTATGAAGTCATAACAGTTTTTAGGAGTTAGCTTCCTTAACCAAGTGACTTATCCTAGGCAACATGTAAAAGGCAGAGGGTTTAAAAAAGAAAATGTCACCAAGACTCATCCAGGATGGGCTGCAGTGGAGGCATTTACAATTGGCTTATCTCTTCTTAAATGCATTTTAATATTTCATAACCGAATGAGCTACAGATGTGGTATAAAATGTCCTGGACAGTGGTAGTGGATTTTTCTGCGTTCTACCGTCTATAATGCATTACAATGGAGATATTGCTAGTCGTCAGCATTTATTAAGACACAAGCAGCTTTTCCATAGGTACATTACTATTTCAAGGGCCTAACAACTCATGATCTACTGTGTGACCTCAGGTGAAACCTATATTTGCACTGTAATGTGTACACCATGAGAAATAAGAAGTGTTATACTGTTAATTATGCAAATGAGCATTCATATTTCTGTAAATATGTTACTAAACAAGCACACAGAAAGGAATTTCTTTGCCTAAAGTGAAAACTCTGGTCTGGCTAAGCAAAAAAGTGTTGTTGACACTTCGACTAGGTTATACAGTTTCAAAGACATGAGAAATCTGTGAACTTTAAAGAAAAAGATAATATTATATATTTTTTGCATTATAATACTCAAGTAAAAACTGTGAGCATACTATCATTGTAAAGTACACATTTTACTGAGGAACATTGCTGTTTTGTACCTTTTTAATAGCATTTACTATTCATTAAATGTTTACATTTGTCTTTCATCTGCTTTTCAAACTTTTTTAAATCATGAAAAGCTCAGGAATGTAAGGATGTATGTTAAGATGCTAGGGATGCGACATTCATAGCTGCTGCTTATGAATGAGACAAAACTTGACATTCAATGTAACATATTACAACAGAAAACAGAAAAAGTGAAGGCACTGAATATTGTACAATTAGTGGAAATATGCCAGTTAATCCAGTAGTTCAGAGTTATCTAGTGTGTGTCAAAGACAAACATTTGTATAAGTGATTAAACTGTTAAAACCATAGATACGCTATATATCTGCCATGCTGAAGCAGGGGTATAGTAGAGGTTTGGACCAAGCGAAGCAATTAGAACGGTAAAGATTAGAGAACATACAGGTGCAGTGCTGGTGAAATCAAGTAATAGCACAGCTGCAGTTCCACTTAAGTTGACGGTGTTTCATATAGTTTTTTTTTCAATGTTTTAACATCCAGTAGATACCTTAGATTATTATGAGGGGGACAACTTCCAAAGTGTTCTACTGAGAGCAAACACTGGTTAAGTTAGTTTTTACAATCCCAATTAATATAAAAATTACCTACTTGGGTTCTAAGTTCCCTGGGAATGGTACACCATGTTAAACAGCTGGTCAAGGAGGAGCACTGAGGAATTTAGAATTTTGTGGACACACTTTAGAAGTTTAGAGGTGTATAGAATTTTCTGTGGCCAGTTTAACAGAGTCAAGTCTAGTTTATGACTGCCGCTGGGACAGGACAGTGAAGTTCAAATGAGAGAAATAACAATGACTTATTTTATGTCAGGGCACAAAGTTAGAGATCCTACTGTAGGTTTCTTCAAATTTACGGCACAGGAATGGTAGCAAGGCTTTTTGAAAAGGAATGGCATACAGTAAGGAAGGAAGAAGGTAGGCAGTGGTAGAGATAATGTGGAGATAACAACAAGGAAAGGCTTGGCTCCATATAGTTTAACCAGTTTCTTGTTAGTTACATTTTTTCAATTTCAGAAGTTTAGAATATGCTGCATCTTCAACAGGTGACTGACCACGTGAAATGAATCCCTGTATATTTACTGTTAAGGCAAGGCTAAAATCTGAGGTTAAGGTAGTGTGACTGGCAAAACAGAACTTGGGTGAGAAGAACATAGATTTTTGTATTCGTTTTAAGATGTTGGGCGGCACAGTGGTGCAGTGGTTAACATTGTCACCTCACAGCAAGAGGTTCTCCGGTTTGATTCTCGGCTGGGGTGCCTTCTGTGTGGAGTTTGCATGTTCTCCCTGTGTTCGCGTGGGTTTCCTCCGGGTACTCCGGTTTCCTCCCACATTCCAAAGACATGCATCTGGAGCATTTCTCCCCGGGCCTCCGCTGAAAACAGGCTCTGTGAAACAGTCGAAATTTCCAGGTCAACAAATGATAAATAAATAAAAATAAAATAAATAAAGAAGTCGGTACTAAAGAATACCAAAATGACTGCAAACCAATTTCTAGCTTGGTGTTACATTTAGTACTGACAGCATCTGTGGAGGTACATACAGATAAGGTGATATGTACATCCGACATAAGTCAGAGTAAACACAATGGATGACTACATCATGGACAAAATACACTATAAACAGCAACGGACTTAGGACTGCTCACCAAGGGACACCAAAGTTATCTCGAATGGACTACAAGATGACTTGACTCCCAACAACTTGCTTTCTGTGAGGCAAGCAGCTGGCGAACCTCTCAACTACAATAGACAGGTGCCTACAGATACAGACGGCATTTAGAAGTTTTATATTCATACAGTATCAAATGCTTCTGACAGTTCAAGGAAAAGTGCTCCCACACAGTTAGCATTTGTTCACTTTGTTTCAGAAGCAACATAAAATTGCAGCATTGATACCACATTTTGAACAGGAACCATCCTGTGTAGCAGTAGTAAGTTTGAACTGAGAACATCTTGGAGACGATGGTAGAAACATTTCTCCAAACGTTTAAAAAGTCAGGATATGAGTGCAGTTTTTTGAGAACCTGCAGGTAGTCAGACATTTTTAAAAGCAGTACAGAATGCCTCCTTTATGAAAGGGAACTATAACGATCTGTATCCAGATGGCTGCCTCAATTGTTGTTTACTCATCAGTGACACTTTCTACTTGCATAAGTTGCCCACTCAGTTTTAATAAGTTGTTCAGAACCATCAGAATGTGACTGGAGAAGACGAATCTGATAAAAAGGAGCCACTAAGATATTCACGTATCAAAATTAAAATACTTACTTACTTATTCAGCAGTAAACAGCAATAATCCAATTTTAGCCAAAATGCATAGATATTAAAAAAAAATCATAAAAAGGAATATGCGTTACAAGCTGTAACCATCATTATCCAGGCAAGCTTCTTTAATGTCACTGCTATGAGGAGATGCCATTTAGGACTAAAATTAGACTGTAAAGAGGTAAGGAAGATAATTCAAAAGCTGCTAAAAAAGTATTGTACCCAAGCAGTCAAAGGGCTTTCTTTAAGTGTGCAGAATGACAGATCACCGAGCATGACAATACACAGTCTTAGTGGAGAAAAATAGCAAAACTAAAATGTTTTAATAGTTACAGACTATCAACTTCATGAAACAGGCAGCAGAGTGTTACACAGCGGTTCTCGAGTGGCACAGACATAGAAATATAGAGCTGCACCTGTATGAAGAAGAATTTTCTCTGTGAGCAAATGGTGTAACTTGCACACACCAGTGCTTATGTAAATAGACATTGCCATTGACAGCTATATACAGACTGCAAAAAAAGCTACATTGGAAATCTTATCACAAATGGTCTCCGTGTCCTTTATATCTTCCAACAAACATGCTCCCCAACACACAATAAATTTATGTCCTATCCTGGACTTTTGTTTTAAAGTGTTTTGCATCCCTTTTTAAACTTTTGTACATAACGAGTGAATGTTTATTAAAATTAATGACCCACTGATTCTCCTCATGTAAAATGCAGCAAGAGGATCTGTTTACAAGTGAAACCATTGAACCAACAACTGGAGACAGATAAATTAGCTACTCTGCAAGCTTTTACTTTTTTTCACAGATCATCTCTCACTTCTCAAGCGGCAAACACACCATGTAAGTCAGCAGGTGCTTACTCAAATTGCAACAGCATTGTTTGTAAAGCACACTACAAAATGATGCGTCAGCACAGTCTGGATGTCAGATATTTATGCAGCTTTAGCATGAACTATGAAGTGTAACAATGAAAGCCACTCGAGCACAACAAAAAAACTTGTTAATGGATTGTGATAACAGCAAGCCATCTAATGTACGCTATTAGTGCCGCAAGATATTTTATATTTAATAAGCGGATGTAGTTGTTGGACTGAATATAAACCATGTTAAGTGCTGGACAGCAACATATTCATTATCCCACGTCACTCTATATTAACTCCTTTGCCTCTACTGTATCTTGTATAAAAACACTACTTAACTTCAATAATTTCGCCATACATTAATTCATAACATTAAAAACATTAGATTTAAAATGGAAACTGCATTTACAAAAGAGGCTGGCTCATTACAGTTACGACTTAACAAGGCTTTGTTTTCCTTGTAGATACAGCAAACAAAGAAGTCTTATTCCCAAAATCCACTCTAAAGCACAATGCTTTGCAGAATAAATACAAATCTAGTGATTCACTGCACTTGGAAATGCATCAGAGTTTATGTCAGGCCTATTACTAGTCTCTGAATTCCAAAGACACTGTTCCCGTAGTCTTAAAATACTGAGGATCAAGTAACCAGATGAGCTTTGGCTTTGGGCAATATACCAGCAAATGAGACAAACAAGGTAGGATGCAAACATCTACCAATAGTTTCTGGTTCGCCAAGTTAGGTCTGCAAAAGAAAAATGACATATCATTCAAATGCTCCAGTTTCTTTTTATTTTTACTTTACTATGAGCTTACAACACAGCAAAGCAGACATTCTTCTTAACTAGAATGCATAAAATATTGATCAGAAACATGTAAAGAAATAAGACTGGCAGTCTGCAATCTTAGCAACAATTTGCAAACACATCCAGGGATAAAAGGGAATAAAATCCAATAAAGTAAAGTTGCATCGGTTACATGCAACAAGTTATTGAATTCCCTCCCTAACACAGGCAAAGGAGAAGTAGGATTGCAAACTACACACAAAGAAAATTTTAATGGAAAAAAAAACAAACACAGTCTCGGCTTTAGTTTATGTTTACTATCAAGACCAAGAAACAATATAGGGTATCAGAGATGCTACTTATATACTCTGCTGTACTTTATGTGGGGACAGGAGAATGTGATCCAGAAAGGAATGCAAGGATACACAGCAATCACATTTTTGAGCCCTGCCATGTGCAATGTCTAAAACCAATTAGCTGTGGTTACTAGACAGATATCAAAGCTTGCAGGATAAAAGGCATTATCAATCGTGCTTTAATGCATACTAAACCTTAACAGGGGAAGAACACTGAGCCAGGGTCATGCCAAGATGATGGAAGGAACAGGTGTTTCCAGAGGTGTGCTGGTGGTGCGGCAATGAATGACGAACATTGTTTAATTGAGGGGAGTGACTACAGGACAGAAAACTTGGTTTACTGTACAATTGAGTTAGTAAACAAAAGGCTGAAGGACAAGACAGTGAGCCATACACTAGAATATCTTAGGTTCATAGGTTATTACTAGGCTAACTGCCCTTGTGGGCCATTTTAAGCCTAGCCAGTTACTGCATGTGAGAATCAAACCATGCACCTTGTGTTCATAAGGTAAGCATCTTAACCATTACGCCAACCTCCCACCCCATAGAATATCTTGAAGGAAGGATTCCAATATCAATCAGACTAGTCCATAGAGTAAGAGGAGGGAAGAGGGTTCACATACATACAGTGGGTACAATGGTGTCAGCACATGTATGGACAGTAAACTATTAGTAATGTAACCACTTAAGCAATACAAGACAGTGCCCAAGTCTGAAACAAATGCAGTTGTAGAGATTTGCTGCTTTACCACCATCAAAACAAACAAGAGACTACAAATGTTGCATAATTTAGGAAATAAAATTCAATATATGGCAAAAGGTGGTAGCAAAGTTGTCAGTGGATGCATAAAAAGCCCAGGCACCTATGTGACAAGATCCCAAAACCATTACAGCAAATGCAGACTGTGACCCAAGTAAGGAATTTGCTGACGCCTAATGATACTTCAATGGAAGCCTCTTAATGCTCAAGAAGCCACAACTATTTTGCAGGCCGTGATGTCAATTTTCTAACAAGACCTTGCATCAATCATAGCCTTGTTTATTTCACCGAAGGCTTTATAAAATTAAAAATTGTTCCCTGGTACAACAGGCATTTTAAAATATGTTGCTGTGCTTTTGGTTTGATCTTAAGACAGATTACAGGAAATGATGCCGGTGTACTATTTCTGTGCTATTAATCTTGTGTACACAACTACTGCAGTTTTCTCGCTGCCAGTGTCTATTTATAATTTTATGTAATTTATCTAGACTCCACAAGTACTCTGCATAAGCAAAGCGCTTAAAACAAAAGATAAGAAAGTAAACTGACATTAGCGATAAGGAAACTGCAATGTTTCTTACATGACAGCACTGATAATATGGGGGAGTAACGTTTTTTTTCATTATCTCACATTATCAGATACAAGATCAGCATCTGCGGTATGCACTGCTTAAAAAGACACTGTCAGTAGGCAGAAAAAAGATTACTGAAAGGGGAAGACTTAATACTTTTACCTTTTTTTTCCCCTCTGAACCAAGAAGGGACATAAACCACCATACATTTAAGAAGTCACATGCAGTGGGATCACACCAGGAACACTTCTTAATTGCTGCCAGGAAGCAGCCAGGAACAACAAAATCTTTTTGTATGTGGTTGTCATTAGGGGAAGTGTCAAAGACTTGAAGCCTCTGATTCTGGAGCAGGTAGTATGTTATGCCAGCAGACATCTAAACATTTCTGGTTCTTATTTACTTGTAGCAGAAACTGTCTGACATACACTGTCAAAAATCATGCTGGATATATGAAACAACCTTAGAGGAAAAAAAAAAACAGGAATCAGAAAAATAAAATGGAGACAAAAACCTACAACTTCAAGGCAAGATCAACTCTAAGGGCTGGGTTGGTTATGCTTGGATGTAAAGCATGGCTAGGCATTTGACATAGTCGAACAATGTGCCCCCCATGCTCCCCCTCTGGGAGAGGGGAAAATAGCGGTCATGATACTGGATGCATGCTGGGCCCTTCATACTGGCATCCCACATTACTTTGCAGCCAGCAGCTAACTTAAAACTGGGTAAGACTAGAAGAATCTCATTGTTTAATTAAAACAAATCATTATAAACACACAAGATGGGTGCTGACGTGATCAGATTTCTGTCCAGTGGTCTCAAAGTCGAAATGAAAAATTTCATTTGAAGCACAGATGAATGGAGGGAATAACTATGACTGTTAAGATAGCCAAATGCCTTGGCCCTTAATTAGTGATACACATGGATGGATGCACAGGATATCTTTTCTGGGTTATGAGGATTGTCACAATCAGGCACTTAACTTGGCGTTCAGCTCATCCTGCAGCTTCAGCTCTGCTTACCAAAAGTGGACCACTATGGGACTCACATTCCACTCTCAGTTCCAAGTCAGAGAGCTCGGCTTTCTATTCTTTTAAAGTTTGGGGATAACGTTTGCTCCAAGACCTCTTCAGTGATGTCACTGCTAATGTACACAAGCATTCATAATTTAAATCCAAACAAGGTAAATTAAAAAAGCAAAAATCTGGACTGGTCACGAACAGTGCTGTAAGGTAACCCAGATGAAGAGACGGGACAGCAGAATGTCAGGATTAAATGATGAAGTTATTTCTTGATGAAGCAGGGTCAGACTCAGGCTCCAGAGTGGAAAACAAAAGACTGATGAAGAGGCGGACAGAATCATAGGCTCTTACCCATGTCATTAAAAATGGCAACTATCATAAAATCTTTGTTCACACCCAACAAAATACCACTGGTGGCATTCAAGATATTGAAATAGTGAGATGCGGCATCCAGAAGTAAATGTGGAAAAGAAAGAATTATCCAACAAGGACAAAACAGAGGAAAAATGTGCAACAATAGTCCCCCCCCCCACCAAGGTAAGAGGCACAATCATATTTTCCATTGAGATATGTCATTTGCCATTTTTCATACAATATCGAGGAAGGGGATCTCCACAAAAGTCAAAATGCTAAGTGAGGACTTTACAGAAATGTTTACAAGGTGACCGAATGAGAAGGAAATAAATGATGGTTAAACATGTTGGCAAAATGTGGAGTTAACAGTGTACAAATCTGCTGCACAAAAACGTAAAGACAGTATTCAGTAACCATTTCCTGTGGATCAAAATGGGTGTTGTGCTCTACTGAAAAACATTTCTTGTACGTTATGTTATGGAAGAAAGTTGGCAAAATGGTCTGGGGGATTACATGAGTTCAGGTTTAGGCCTCAAGTTGGTACAGTGTACGCAATGTATTACCTGTTAAATTATATACACCTCAGTGTTAAATTGTTTATCTGTACCGTTAACTCATGGTAATGACCTGCACTTCCTATACTTCCCCCTCTCCGACCTCATCACATCATCTACCCTGGCTATAGATAAGCCCATTGGAATAATGAATAGTCTCCTGTGAAAATAAATTGCTCATATGATTTTGTAAAGAATTCTATCCACTATCAGCTAATCCTATACTAACTCACTTTAGCTCTAGTGGAATTAACAACATTAATTTTAATTATACCATGACCCCCCCCAAAACGTGCACGCTGATTGGCCAGCGTGCACATTGTAAATAGAGTTATACTAATGGAAAAAGGTCCGGTCGCCCGGACTTTTTTCCATTAGAATAACTCTACTTTTAAAACACTGTCTCGCTATGTTAAATGGGTTTAACATAGCGAGACAGCTTTAAAATAAGCAACGGAGATCTCCGTTGCTTATTTTAAAGCTGTCTCGCTATGCTAAATCCATTTAACATAGCAAGACAGGTTTTAAAAAAAAGCAACGGAGAAAGCAAGATCTCCATTGCTTTTTATTAGCTATGTTAAATGGGTTTAACATAGCGAGACAGTTTTAAAATAAGCAACGGACATCTCCGTTGCTTATTTTAAAACTGTCTCGCTATGTTAAACCCATTTAACATAGCGAAAACAGTAAAAAAAAAAAAGCAACGGAGATCTTACTTTCTCCGTTGCTTTTGCCCACAGCTCTGATGTACTGCGCAGGCGCTCAGTACATCAGGACTGCCGCGGATGCCAGACATCTGCGGAAGGGCAGTAAACAGGCATTATACTATGCCATTATTTAAGAAAAGTAATAGTTTCTTTTCTTAAATAATGTCATGGTATAATAGCAATAACCCACTTCTGGGTGTGGGTAATGCTGTATTTACCCATGGTTGGCTTTGTTTGGTCCCGAGGGCAAACCACGCCAACCGTGGGTAAATCAAGCATTACCCACACCCAGGCGTGGGTTATTGCTATAATATTCTAACACTCCTTCTTACAGCATAACTATCATTCTTTAGAAACTGGTTTCACCTTTATATTCTACTGTTCCCTTCTACATTCTTCTGTTTTGCTCAGTAAGTAAATATGGGAGAACTGTACAAGCTACCATGAATGAGTGCCACAGATTTATATACTTGTTTTACATTTCTGCTGCATTTAGTACTTTATGTTTCTGTTTTTATGACACTGCTCCATGTATTAATGTAATTCTGAAACTTTTCTCCCCAATCCTCCTCTGAAAAGGGACTTTGTCCAGTTGGACTCTCCTAGCAGTCAAAGGCTAATAAATAAATACATAGGTTTATTTTCCTATATGGAATAAGAAAGGTTTGATATACTGCAGTCTGCACCGGTGCTATTCAGACAAGCCACAGTCGTTAAAATGACTGTTCGCATTGCTCTTACTCACACAGATAAAATCTCCAAGTTATCTCAATACCTAAAGTAATGACACTACTATATTTTCAGTGGACATATTCTGGCAGTAGTGTCCAGTAATCAGGCTTCGGTTTATACATCATCTGTCATTCAGTCATCTCCTCCCAGTCCCCAAGTAGTCTAAGTGCCCTCAACCTGTTTGAGAGAAATATTTGTTTTGGGTTGCTACTGCTCTGGCATTAGCAGACATATGCCACATACAAAAGCAGTTTACAGTGTACAACTTTAGTTCTTGAGAACTGTGGGAAACATGCCATTTGACCCATTGTTTCATCCTCCCTTAGGGAAGCCAGCTCCCTCTTAAATCTCTTGTGGAGAAGTAGGGCAGTGGATGTGTAATATATGCCAGCATAGCTAGCTGGAGTTTTGTAACTAATTATACGTCATTTCTACGTCAAACTGATTTGTACAGATGCTTGTGTTGAAAAATGTACTGGTAAAGCTGTTTGTGTTAACAATGTACCAACAATGTGTCCTGCTGGACAGAAAAGAAGTACACATGTATGTGAGACTGTACAATTGTAACTGATTAAATGTATATATATTAACAGAGGATATTGGAAGAGAAAAGGTTAAGCTCAGCCCCAGCTAACTTTTAGAAAAACATCCTGAAATTATATTACTTAATTTAGGCCATAAAGGTTGTATCTCACAATTCTCAATGCAGCCAGAGACAAAATGCCTGTACTAGGAAGCCTTCTGTACTGTAACTAATTGCTGCTCCGGAAAGGTAGAGTTTGAAATTGTTTGATGACTTCCAGAAGCTGCAACAGATCTTAGCAAAGCTCTAGGTGTGTAAGGTAACACATCTGTGCTAAATCCTGGCAGCTTCTAGTAAAGGGAGTAACATGGGAACCAGAAGTCAATCGACCAGATGTGGGTGATATCATTCAGTAATCCAGCACTGAAATTACGTTTTAATACTAGATGAGACAGGTCTCAGAGCAGTCTGTTTCTGAAACCTGACATAGAAGGATCACTCACCCATTTCATCTTGCCTTGCTTTAGTAAATTAGTTAAGTACGGTTTTTATTCATCTGTGAGAATATATTAATCTGTTATTTTAATATTTCCTGTGACTGAAACTCTGATGTTTATTGTAAATAGATTCATAGTATTTTCATGTTCCTTTATTATTTATTTTAAATATATTTAAACTTTTTATTGTGGCTGGTCTTTTAGATAATATTTTAACCTTTGAGGGTACTTATAATGATGACATTTTACTAAAATCAATTATCTGTATTAAGTAATCTACCTAACTACATGACTGCAGATCCATAGCTAGGGTGGGGCAAAGAGGAGTAGATACCCCAGATGGAAGCTATGGGGCACAGTCAACAACACTGATATGGCACAAGTTTATTGTCGGTATTTGCCGGAATTCATTCTTTAAATGGTTGTGGCTGTTGAAAGGAATGAATGCCTATGTTTCTCGTTTCTCCGTGTCCGGGGAACTGCCCCAGGTACCAAATTACCTAGCTGCTGATTTCTATGACAATTTCATATATATATATATATATATATATATATATATATATATACACACACACACACACACACACACACGCACACACACACGCACACACACACGCACACACACACGCACACACACACACACACACACACACACACACACACACACACACACGGCTAAAATTACAGAATAACTGTTACCATTTTACATACAATAACACAAGAATTACAATTAAGGAAGAGAGGAAGGGGAGAAGAAGTAAGGAACCGGTAGGTAGGTAAGGGTGAGAGGAAAGAGGGGGTAGGTATTAAATTGAAGGAGGTAAGGAAGAAAAATGGGTTGACAGTAAGGTGGTGGATATAATTAGGTGGAGAATAAGAAAAGTTGAGAGATTAAGGGTTAAATGAGTTCGGTTTCAATGCTCCAGCTGACACTTCATATCCGAGTTGCTCTGGTTCAGATACATTACTTTATACTTGCTTGCAATGAAAGTCTAACTTCTTCTGTCACCTTATCAGCCTTTGCAAGTCATTCATTAGACTCCCCACCTCCCCACCCCACAAGCCAGCATTGCTGCACATAACTTTTGTCATTAGTGAAGACGCTGACCCCATTGTACGCTCCCTTGAATTTGTCTGAAATTAACTGATGATTGACAACTGGATCTGGGACCAAACCTTGTGGTTCTCCACTAGTCACTTCCAGGATTTAAGCTAAGACCTACCATTTAACAGTACACTAATATAATTACTTAGTCTCAATTATACCACGTAGCAGCCAACTGGGCTGGGCTAAAACACCTTTGTGATATCAGAGTAGTCCATGCTATTGGGTCCCTCATGATGTTCTCTTGTAATCCAGTCACAAAACTAGCTCAGGTATGACTAACAGCTCCTTCTGGCTACGAATCTATGTTAATTGCCCTAAAGTTCTATCTTTCAAGAAAATAACCAGCCATTCCCTGCCATTACTGCTAGGTTAAAAGTTCTTTATAGTTTCCTGGATTTTTACTGCTCTCTTTCCTCCATACTAGACCACCAAATCAGTCACCCACCTACCCTCAGGTTCTTTTGCAGTGGCTTGTTGAAAATATCTATCAGGGGATCAGGCAACACATTGCCTAGATTCTTGATGACTGTGGAAAGCATGCCATTTGGCCCAGTGCTTCATCTGCCCTTAAGGAAGCCAGTTACCTCAATCAAGTGCATCTCTATCCTGTTATTCCTATCCTGTCCTACTTCCCTCTTAGCAAAATACTCTTTGTAAACAAAGCAATTTTTCTTTGTCACAGCCTTCTGCAATATTTTGCACAGACATTTGCCTTTTCTTCCTTCTTTCTGCTATATGTGTAAAGAAGCCTTTGCCCCCCCCCCCACTAACCCCTTCTAACTCCATTTGAAATTGTGCTTCTCTGCCCTCATCTCCTTTGATGCCCTTCTGTTTACCTTCTTGTATTGTGTGTTCCTCCTCCTCCCCCCCCCCACCTCTTGTATGCCCTAAATTTTGCTACAGTTATTAGTCATTATCATAACCCTCCCCTTTGCTAGCTGCTAGATCATACAAGTCATGCTATCTGACTGGACTGAAGTATGACCTTTGGGAAGAAAGTGCTGAAAGATTAGGATATAAACATGTACTGTTCTCACCTCTATTATGTGTGCAAGTGAGACTTGATCAAGCTATAATCTCTAGGCCATCTGTCTTCCATAGTGCCCCCCTTACACTTTACATCCATAAGATCCTTTCCCAGAGATTAAAGAACTCCCAAGAGCTGAGTAAAATGCTCTTCATGTGACACCAGGCAGAAGATATAACAATGGCTCTGCCATCAGACACAGGGTTCTGAGAAATATACTGGCCACAAGAAAAGACTCTGGACCAGACGACATCCCGGGCTGTGTACTACATGAACTACAAAACGAACTGGCACTTCACCCAAGTGTCATGTTTAATCATAGCCTCACCTCAGGCTTCGTGCCCACTGAGTGGCACACGGCTACAGTTATCCCACTCCACAAGGGGGGATGTACCTTGGATCCTGGGAACTACCGTCCCATCAGTATAATGAGCCTGATCTGCAAGGCCATAGAACACATTATCATGGAACTTATAAACAAAGACATTGGCAACCTTCAAAACACTGTACCCCACCCAGTTTGGGTTTGTGAAGGGCCGATCATGTCTCCTGAACCTGATTGACTTCTTTGAATCAGTCTCCAGAGCCAAAGACGAGGGTAAGGCAGTCCACACAGCCTATCTGGACCAAGCCAAGGCCTTCAACACCATCCCCACTCTGGAATCACAGATAAACTTACTAAGCTGGGCATAAATCCCTACGTCACTCGATGGGTTGCCAACTGGCTTACTGACAGAACCCACACTGTAAAAGTAACCAACTCCAAATCCAGCTCCAGACAAGTGATAAGTGGAGTACCTCAGGGTTCAGTCCTGGAACCGCACTTGTTTGGCATATACTTCTCTGCAGTACAGGCCAACACTGAGGGACTCTGGCTAACAAAGTTCACAGATGACTGCAAACTGGGAGCCATTATTGAATACCCAAATGATGTGCACATTCTACAAAAGGGCCTTAAAGAAACAGATGCTTGGTGCCAGAGCCATGGGCTCAAGCTCAATGCCAAGAAATGCACAGTTATCCCCTTTGGGAAAAAAACATGTACCCATGAATTGCCACATAGGTGGCAGTACACTAAACACCGAAAGTGTGATAAGAGACTTAGAAACACAGGTGGACAGTGGTCTCACCTTCAATAACCACATCGCCACAACAGTCAGGAAATCCTTCTATGTGGCACACCTCATCACCAAGGGCTTTTCATCTAGAAAAAAGGAGGTAATTGTCCCACTGTACTCATCGCTCATTAGACCCATTATAAAGTACAACGCCCTGTTTGGTATGTACCTCACAAGACATCTGCAACAACTGGAAAGGCCGCAGAAACACCTCACTAAAAGAATCACAGGCGTAAAGCAGATGCCCTATGCTGACCAACTAAAAAAACTCTAGCTATACTCTGTCACATATCGTCTACTCGGAGGCGATCTCTGCTTGACATACAAGACCATGTCAAACTCAGAGCTGTTGGACATGCTACACTTGAAGAAATCCCAATCCATCAGAACCACGCGCTCCGAGGACCTAAACCTTGTCATCACAATGAACAAAACATGCTCGAGGGATAGGTTCCTGACCCAGGACTCCCCATACTCTGAAATAGACTGCCCATACATGTCAAGCAGAGTGCCTCCTTGGCCCTCTTCAAAGGGAACCTTGACGACTGGATGGGAGATAGGAAATTTACCCCAGGGATCACATCAATCGCCCTGCTAGATAGGGGTCCAGGGAAGTACATATTGTGGGAAGAAATAGCCAGGGAATTGTTATGGCTAGGCTTGTACAGGCCCTAGGACAGATAGCCTAGTACCAACCTATGAACCTATAAGACATAATGATAATTTACTTTCATTTCTCAATCTCTAGAAGAAAGAATGTCCCAAGTCTTGGCATTTAGGGAATGATCTACAAAATTCAGCAGTTGCAGTTCTGAAAACAGAAACTTTGCAAAATTCACCATCATTCCCAAGAACTAAAACATGTGAAATATATACCCCCTGGGGGCTGAAATTAGTCAGAAAGAGAAGGATCCAAACACATAATTGGTTCTTCACAGAAGGGAAGGACTCTTCCTGACTGTTTTGCAATCTTTATATGCAACCAAAGGTCCTGAATATTCATAGTGTATCCAAGTTCCCCTGGAAGACAGGGGGAAATTACAGAAGCGTGATCCTGTAGAATGACTCTTTTAGGGATAAAAGTGCTTAGGCCACTCAAGTCTAGAACTGGCCAGAGTTCTGCTGTGTTAGTGGTACCAAAAAGAATCTGAAATATTAATGGGCCCCTTGCTGGTACGATGGGTCTTCCTGGGTGGCTCTTGTGTCAAGGACATTATGCACCTTCTTCCTTGCCTAATTTTGTTTTGGTAGGGTGGTACATCAAGGAATGGCACAGACAGGAAAACAGAAGAGAAGTGAAACACACATCCTTTTTATGATCTTCCTTTTCTATGCACCCTTCATTATTGGGGGAGAGGGCAGAACTCACTGTCCTACCACTTCAGAGGGAAGGCGATCATAACAGCAGAAGAGTTTACTGTGGTACACATCATGGTTGGCTGTCGCTACCTTAAAAAAAAAAAAAAAAAAAAAAAAAAAAAAAGACCAAGCCCTCTGAATAAATAACTAGGGTAGAGCCCAGCTCTAGGGAGGGCTGGTGGGATTCCAGTGCCTCCTGTCTCTGTAACCTGGTTGAGGTGAAAAGTACAGTTGTGAAAGTAAGCTCAGGATAGCAGTAGATGTTCACAGAGATCACCACTGCAGCAGCCTAAGCTATATAGGATGTACCCTGCCAAAAAGCAGATGTTTGGTCAACATCCAAAGCTTTATGGCACCTTCCACAAGTCTGTATGTGTGAGGAGACATGACAGCATGCTAGTATAAAAGCAGACATACAGGTAGCAAAACGTAGGGCATTCTTGCCTCACAGGAAGAAAAGTTAGAGCTTAAAACACTAAGTTATATGCTAGGAGAAATGGGGGAAAAGGCAGAGCTAAGGAAAACCCAACCATGGCATACAGATAGGGTTAAAGAATAAGCATTAATAGTAAGATCCACAAGGGGGTAGGAATGAGGGTGTTAATGCTGCAACAGTGATCTATTCAAACATTTACTGTTATGGTTAAGTTTATTTACACAACTGTACTATGCTCATTAAATTACTGTTGCAGTAGCCTGAGCTATATGGGATGATTACCACAGTTTAGGTAGGGAGAATAATCCCAGCAACATCTGTTCTTAATGTGGAGAAATAAAATAGATTTTATAATGCTTTGTGAAACTGTGTGCATATGACCAAGTTGCCACCTCTAGAATACTCTACAGAGTTTTCCCCTTTGCAAAAAGCTCTAGAAGTAGCCATAGCCTAAATAAAGTGGGCTTTGACTATGAAGGAAAGGGTCTTTCCATAGTAGAAAAACACAACTGAATGGGATAATCATCTGTTTTGACACTGAGTGGGATAATCATCTGTTTTGACACTGAACAACTATTATTCCTGAATAGTTTATTAGAATTGCTGAAATCCTTCATTCTGTCAATGTTGTATCCAAATTGTGGGCATTCAGAGTACACAGAATTTTCTCTCCCTTTTTATTTATTTATTTTTTGTTCAGGAAACAACACAGCGAGAGGATTACATTGATTTTAAACTAAATTCTGATACCACCTTTGGCATAAAGGAAGGGCTAGTTCTTAAGAATACCGTAACCTTATAAAAGGTAAGGCAAGGATGAATAACTTACATGAAGTCAGAGCAGTCAATAACACTGCTTTCTGTGTTACAGACTTTAAATCAACCTGATGAGACTGTTTGAAAAGAAACAGTACGAGTTTTTCTTTTTTTAACCATTTTTTTTATTAAATTATCATTTATGACATACGCAATTAAATAAATGAAAACAAACCATACTGACATACTCTCTGTTGCAAATATTATACATCACATATAATCATTTTATATCAATCCAGCATTACATAGCTCGCTCAGTTCCTGCCTTCCCTTAAACCTCATTCCGTCTGCAAAACATTATTCTGCATGCCTTGTTCCCGCAGTTCCTGTTTTTTCTATGTAATGTGATCCCCACTCTTTTCTACAGATCCTACTACCAGTTATTTTATCTCTGTTACTACATTCACTGCTTCAAATGCAGTTGATTTAGACTTTGATTTCCATTTTCTAGTCATTGTTTTTTTTTTGGCAGCCACCAAAATTAAACTCAGCAAGGCTTTACTATGTCTAGGCAGTTAAGATCCTGTATTCCAGCTCAAAAAATCATTTCCTTAGTTATGCCAATTGCTTACCCAGTATTTCTGACAAAGTAGTCTAGTTTTTTAAGCCTACCAACTCATTGCACTTCCAAAAGAATGTTAAAAAAATATCACTTTCTTCCCCATCACACCTCTGACATTTGCAATCTACTTGAGGAAAAATTATTTGGAGAAATACCCGTGCAAACAATTCCAGTCAAAAATATTAAGCCTTGTAGACTTTGTTGCATATTTGGGAAACAAGGGTTTATATGACTTCGAGTTTTTGGAAACTCGAAATTCATATGATTGAGTTTCTAAAAACTACAACTAAAAAAAAAATCTATGATTTCTGCAGGGGGGCAAGGCCCCCTGTACCCCCATGTGGAAGGCCGCTTCCCACACCCCCTGCATATTATATATATATATATATATATATATATATATATATATATATATATATATATATATATATATATATATATACACAAACTCTGAGAATGCACTACAATGGGGAAAAGGATAAATTCCCATTTGAAGCAGTTCTATGTAGACTGCTGTACAGTGGGGAATCTGGGAATTTATCCTGTGGGGAAGTATGTGGTAATTGCCCTTGGCCATTTTTAAAAGAGGGAGAATCACTGCTGCTTGGCCCAAACAGGAACTGCCTATACTATCTTTGGAGAGTTCTTCTGGATCTTTAAAGAGCTCTGTTTATAAAGGGAAAGGTGAAAGGCATAAAGGAACACTCTTGTCCATGAAAATGATAAAGCATCAGTACTAGATACTTTTGTGCAATGATCCAGTCAATGGGCAGATTCTTCCAACTGTCTGTTGGGAACCCAGCCAAAGATGTGGCTAATTTGCAGGAAGATGCAAGTGTGACACCTTGTGCAGGACTAGGACAAACCACCACAAATGGATGTTACACATACATGGGTCTTCCAGGACATTAGCATGCAGGGACAGGTTGTGCTGCACTGCAACCTTCCAGGATATCATGACAAGTCTGTATAGAAGGTATGACCCGGGTCCCTCTTGCCTTTTTAGGCAACACATGACAGTGGTGTTGCCTGTGATTACCAAAAGACACCCTGGAGTCCACAAACTGAACAGGGTTTAGAGTGCATTTAACAATGCCATAATTTCTTTCACATTTATGTGCTTCTTTTTGAAATGAAGGTCCCAAAGACATTGTACCTAGACTCCCTTGGATACAGTAGCCCCTCTTCTCCTAGGCAGAATCTGAAGCATCTGTAGTTACATACTTTAAAAGGACTGAAGGAGAAATTGGAAGACCTGGATTCAAAGTCAACTGATCATCCATCTGTGAAGTTCCTTTTGGACAAAGATCAGTACAGATATTTGGAAAGTGAGGGGATACTGGTGCTGGGTTCAGACTGATTTAGGAAACCAATGAAATTTCCTCATGTGTAAACTGACTAGAAAAATCATAAGAACTGTAGAAGCCATGAATACTAATATCTGGAGAATTTCCCTTGCTGTTGTCAGAGTTTGGAGAGAAAACTTGAAGGAACTGTTTGAAAATGAATGCCATTACTGTGAAGTGTCTAGCAGGCATCTTAGAAAAAAATTTTCTGTGAGAAGGAATGTGTCATAACTTTTCCAAACTGAGTTGAAAATCTACATTGTGAAAGACAGTTTTGAATAGAGTCCGCAAAAATAAAGGTAACTGACCAAATAGGGACAATGTGGATGGCTTGTAATCTGCAAAAAGCGATTGCTGGGGATATGACACTTTATGAATACCACAGCTGCTGTGGACAAATCAGTAAAGGAGAACTGAAAATGTGAACCAAAAACAGAAAATCTTAAAAAACGACTGAAGTTTGACTGAATAGATACATATGGTGGCAAGCATCTTTTAGATCCAGAGTTACCAAGAAACTTGGATGGATTAGCTGTAAGACAAGCTGTAAAGAAAGTATTTTGAATTTCTAAACCTCAATGTAAAGATTTCAAAAAGAGAAAGGTCTCCGGGTTCCCTCCTACTCGGGCACCAGAAACATTCTGGATCATTCTTTTCTTTTCTGATCTCCTCGTACATGTTCTATTACTCCCTTGAAAAGCATGTGAGAAATGATGGGAGGAAAAGGTGGATTCGCTTTTGAGGGTGGGACAGAATTCCCAGGATTAGTGAAGGATTCGCACTGTTATTTAATCCCATTCTGAATTACTCCTGTTACCCAAGAGTCTGTTGTGACTTGATGCCACAGAGAAATATGAACAGAAAGATGATTTGAAAAGTTAGAACGGTGCCAGTGTGGGGAAGAAAAGAATGACAGTGTCAGACATTTTTCTTTGAGCAAGACTGAGTCTGGAGAGCTCCTTGCTTTTTCTTAAAACTGTCCTGTCACTGCTTCTTAAATGGTCACTTTCTTGAAGTTTGTCAAGTTTGCTTAAGAGGTTTTCTATAAAATGGTCCTAGACTAGAAAGATAATTTTCTGTTACATTAGGTACAGTTGATTGAAATTTGTTTTACCCGCAGAATTAGTTTCTTTCTTTCATCAAATCTTTTCAGAGCATCCGCAGATTAACAGCCAAACAGAACCCTCATTACCCAGACAAGCAATATGGTTATGGACCCCAGATTTACCTGCAAATGTCAAATCTGAAATTATGCATCATCGGCATATCATTATGTCTTTGATAACCTGAATGACTTTAGGAAAGCAAAGAGGATACAGATTCTGAGCTAGTTAAATGAGCAGCCTTTTTCATATTAGCAAAAGATGCCAAAATAGATTGGGAAATATGAGCATGACAGCTGACAGTTCTAAATGTTAAGGTTGAAAAGGTGAGCACCCACCACCACCACCACATCTGTCAAAGGCCCTGCCATCCTTATCACAGTAAACATGACAACGTGGCCAGATGTTCAGTTGATTTTGATAATGAAATTACTGAAGGGTCAGTTCTAAGTTTATGGAAGAAACACTTGTGAGACTGATGCATCACATACAGTTTCCAATGTCAGAGAAGCAGTAGGACGGCCATCCGGAGAGGTACTGGCTGCATTAAAAGCATCTTCAACTTCTGGTACAACTTGGGGGCATTGTTACCGGTTTGGGTTTTTTTCTGGTACAACTTGGGGGCATTGTCACCGGTTTGGGTTTTTTTCTGGTACAACTTGGGGGCATTGTCACCGGTTTGGGTTTTTTTCTGGTACAACTTGGGGGCATTGTCACCAGTTTGGGTTTTTTTCTGGTACAACTTGGGGGCATTGTCACCGGTTTCGGGGTTTCTTCTTACAACAGGTCACAGTACCCCTGCTGAGGTTCAGACACCTGATTATGCTTCCACTTACACAAATCTTTTACTCTTCCACTATTATCAGAGAAAGACAATTCCTCCACAAGAGGAGTTGAAGAAATATTTTCAGATTTTGATTCCCCAGTTTTAAGAAGACACTTGGGAAGCATAGTCTAAACCAACCACCTCTGCATCAGAATCTGATGCTGAATCTGAAGAATGAGACTGTTATTTTTGAATAAGCAGAAGCTGAAGAAATATTCTGAAGAGATTGAAATGCCTTAAGTAAAACTACTGGCAAAAGATAACCATTAACCATTCCTCTTTTGTTTCCTTGGAAGAAGGAATGGAAAGGTGTTTCAACTTCTGAGACTTTTTTTTTTCTAGACTGAAGAAAATGTGTGCTCAGATGTCTGGTCTTCTCCCAGAGTGCCAGGCACCTTGACACTAACTACTGTCTGTAGGATATCTAAATCCCCTTCAGATCCAATCAACGGCAGTTCTCCCTTGTCCACATTGGGCATACAAATGTCCTGCCCTTGAGGATGTTCCAGAGCATCACTACTAGAAGGATTGGAAGCAGCTGACAAATGATATGAGGGCTCAAACATGACCAAAGTGGAGCCATCCATCGAGGCCAGGAAGAGAGGCTATCAAAGACTGCACTGGAGAGCCCTCTCTAAGGACTTTCTTTTTCTTAATGACAGGAAGAAGGACATCCAAGGTCCAGGCACTAGACTCCATAATGAGCCAAGTGAGTGCTTTAAGCTGCTGGTTTTCTATAAATATTTTGAGGGGACTTAGCCTGCCCCTAAGCATCTTAGATTTGAATGATAAGCAAACTCGCCATGACCAGATGTCGGTTGGTCATCTAAACATAAACATCAGGCTGTGTGGGAATCTCTATAAGGGGATTTGATGCCAACGCAAGCATTTCCCTCTTCTTTTAGGCATAAACCAAAAACAGCAATTCTTTTCACAAAATAATGGAAGGAAAGTCCCCAGTTTCCTGAAACTTTTCACCTTCAGTGGTATGGAAGTCAAGAAGAACAAGTCTTGCTGGTTGTTTCAACATCACAAAAGTTCTGAATTTTAGCACCTGTATATCTGCTTTTATACTGGCATGCTCTCATGCCTCTTCAGATATACTGCCACATGGAAGGTACCGTAAAACTCTTGTATACTGACCATACATCTAATCCTTAGCAAGATAAACCATATATAGGTTAGGACACTGCATCAGTGATCTAATGCTGAACATCAATGGCCTTTGCAGTCTAGAAAACAGAACACTGTGGAGGCTAAAAATTTAACCCTGTAGCCAAAATGGTCTACTCTTTCTTACCCTTCAAATGATCAGATACAGGAAAACACACCAGGATACCCTTAAATAGACAATCTAAAAAGGTTGCCTCTACCTCTTTGGCATAAACGCCTCGTGTAACACTATATGCTATGTGAACCATTACATTTCTGATACAGCAGTTGAAGTTCTGCAGGTACTGAAGACACCTTTCAAGCATCCTTTGAGAAGCCCATCTTCTGCATAATAATTATTAGGTCATATTGACATGCCATAATTTTTGTCAACTAGTTCAGCACCCTCAGCAAAGATGGGAAGGACAAGAATAATGCAGCCTTTAGTAGGTCCTGGTCCTGGACTCTCCATCAGACTGATGTACTGATGGACCCAAAAAGAAGAGCATCTCCTCAAGGTGGCTAGTGAGACAGTAAATATCTAGTTTAAGAGTGAAGGATTGCAGGAAAAACAGGAAAAAACACAACATAGGCCACATCAGATAAGTTCTGCCAAGCAAAGGAGGACAACATTCTGCATAACGTCAACCCAAGGAGAAGCAACCCAAGTGGATTGGTCCAAAGCCAAAAAACCCTTTTGGTGACATCTCTGGGGAGCCACCTCTCCTATAACAAGCTTAAATTTCTACAAATGTTGGGTTGCCTCCCTCAAGAGGTGTACAGGCACAGTCCTCTAGGATGGGGACCTGCAACAGGCCCAGGGCATAGAGTAGACAGACTCTCTCTTAAACGTCTTTTGAATGCCTGTGGAATTTCCAGGATGATATAGAGTCCACTGCTGAGGATAGGGAAAAGTCTAAGCTAGTCTGCTCATCTTACTACCACTATGATCCTCAGCCGGACAAGTGACTTAGAAAAACAGGATGGGGTGGGACAAGGAGAAGCTGGGTCTTCCTGCTTCACACTACAGGTAGAAGGCACCACTGCCTCTAAGTAGTCCAGTATACTCAATACCACCTGCCCTGGAGGCTACTGTAATGCTTAGAAAATTGGCTACTTTAAAGGACTAAGCTAGATGCCCTTGCGGGCCATTTTAAACCTGGTCAATGTCCTTTTTAGTGCTCAGATTAACCTATCTCATTTGGTTAGAGATTACTCTTGCCCATCACATGGTCAGTAATTATATATTACCCCTAATAAGAATAATTGTGATCATACCATACATAATTTGAAGGGACTCATGCACTGGCTAAAGCATTTAGGAGCTGCCTCTGTCCATTAGTAGTACAGAAATCAGTCCTGGGGTAACATTTCTATTTTCCACCCATAGAGCCAAGTTGCACTTGATTATGGACAGTGAAGAGCTTTTAGTTATGTACTCACCATAACTTCTGATGTTTGGGATCCATCTCGCCTACATTCTGACTGATGGGCTCGGAGCCGATCCCTCGGCTCTGACTCGGCACGCTTATGCTATAGAGCGAGGCCTCTAATTGGCTGAGCTATCTTTGTCCCAGGATGCACCACCACTAATCCCCCAGATCTTGTCTGTCCGCATTCATGCACACATGCACAGCTTGTTTATATAACATTGTTAGATGTTTCAAGATGAAACAACAGGATTCGGACCTTCTGATATCCTCTGATCTCCAAGGAAGGGGGAAGGAGGGTGGGTTATTAGAATGTAGATGGATCCCAAACATCTGAAGTTATGGTGAGTACATAACTAAAAGATGTTATGTGATCCTATCTCGCCTACATTCTGACTGATGGGACAGCGTCCCTAGCACCTAAATCCCGGGTGACTCATTGGAAAACACTCCTGAGCACTGTGGAACCAAATGAAGCTCGTCCTCTAGATTCCACATCTAATTTGTAGTGAGAAATGAAGGTGTGCGGGGAAGACCATGTAGCCGCAGCACAAATGTCACCAATAGCAAGCTTAGAATGAAATGCTACCGAAGTAGCCATAGCCCTTGTAGAATGAGCCTTGACAGAGGTGGTAAGCTCTTTGTTAGAATAAATATAAGCTTGAGTAATACAGTCCCTGATCCATTTGGCAATAGTGACCTTTGTGACAGCGTTGCCCAATTTGTTTTCTGCAAAGGATACAAACAACTGATCTGTTTTCCTTGATTGTTTGGTCCTATCTAAATAAAAACGTAACTGTCTGTGGACATCTAGTGTGTGGAAAATAAACTCCGCTTTATTGGAGTATTTTGGGAAAAAAACTGGAAGCTCTAACGACTGTTGTAAGCATAAAGTAGAACAGACTTTAGGAACAAAAGAAGGATTTGGTCTGAGGGACACCCTGTCTGTATGAAAAACCAAGTACGGGGGTTTCACTGACAAAGCTTGAAGTTCTGAAACCCTTCTGGCTGAAGTAATTGCCACTAGAAAGGCTGTCTTCCATGATAGAAACTTTAGATCACAGGTAGCTGCCGGTTCAAAGGGAAAAGAAGTCAAGGCACGTAATACTATATCGAGATCCCATGGAGGTGCAGGATGAGAAATCGGAGGTCTTAATAGAGCAGCACCTTTCAAGAAGGTCTTACACAACCTGTTGCT
Organism: Protopterus annectens; assembly: GCF_019279795.1. Taxonomy (NCBI): domain Eukaryota; kingdom Metazoa; phylum Chordata; order Ceratodontiformes; family Protopteridae; genus Protopterus; species Protopterus annectens. Next base: position 1,678,231,297 of record NC_056729.1, read on the forward strand.
CATTAAAGGTGGGTCTATGGATTCATGAAAATTAGAAATCGCTGCCAATTGTACTTTGATGGTAGAAAGTGAAGAGCCTTGATTGAAAAGAGAGGTCAGGAATTTGAGTACTTCTGTCACGGGAGTAGAAATGGGGTCCAGGCCCCGGAGTTGAGCCCAAATAGCAAACCTTTTCCATTTGCTAGAATACAGTTTCTTCGTAGCAGACTTGTGGGCTGAAGATAATATGTGCACCACATCTGGATCCAGTGCATGTCTCCTGACTATCGTCGGAAGAGGAGGAGCCAGGCCGTCAATTTTAAGGTGTGTAGGGACTGGTGTGTAGTAGTCCCGACTGATGAATCAGTAGGTCTGGGACCTGGTCCAGGAACCATGGACCTTCCAAAGCATGTTTCCGAAGATAGGGAAACCACACTTGACGAGGCCAGTAAGGAGCAATTAAGATCATCTTGCTCCCTAAGAGAGATGCCTTTTGAATCACCCTGGGGAGAAGAGGAACTGGAGGGAAGGCATAAAGGAGGCCGGTGGGCCAAGGATGGACTAATGCGTCCATGGGGCTCTTCCCCGGAGCCGGGGTTAGGGAGAAAAATTCTTTGCACCGTGATTCAGAGGAGTCGCGAAGAGGTCGCAACACGGAACTCCCCATTCACTGAAAATTTGCCTTGTAACTGTCATATTCAGAGACCATTCGTGAGGGGAGAGGATGGTTCTGCTCAACCTGTCAGCTATGACATTGGACTTGCCCGGTATGTGAGTAGCCACTATGAAGCGTTCGGTCGAGACTGCCCATTCCCAAACTCTCATCGCTTCTCTGCAAAGAGGATAGGATCTGGTCCCTCCCTGTTTGTTCAGGTACCAGACAACTGACATGTTGTCTGAGTGAACAGCAATTACGCCTTGAGGGAGGTAATCGTGAAGGGCTTGAAGGGACAGGAGTACTGCCCTCATTTCTAGGATGTTGATGTGGAGAGGGGTCTCTTCCGGGTGCCATTTGCCTTGGACAGACCTGCCCAGGGAATGCCCCCCCACCCCATCTGGGAGGCGTCCATGGTCAAAGTGGCCGCCGGAGGAGGAAGAACAAAGGTTGGAGGACACTAGCCACCAGCGAAGGTCCCGTTTGCAAGATTCTGTGATCCATATGAGATGATTGAGAGGGAGTTCCTGAAAGGACCACTGAGTTGAAAGAAGCCACTGGAGGATTCTCATGTGTAACCTTGCCAAGGGAACTAGCAGAACTGTGGCAGACATCGATCCCAATAGCTGTAGGACCATTCTGGCTGGGGCTTTGGACTTGGGGAGTAAGGCTCGAACCTGATTTTGAATGGTCTGAATTCTGTCTGCAGGTAGATAGACCCGCATCTGGTTTGAATCTATCTCTACCCCTATGAATCTTATTCTTTGAGATGGCCGCAACACAGACTTTGGCCAATTGAAGGTGATTCAAGGGAATTGCCCAGTGATATTGTGGCTTGCAGGCTCCGTAGAAGTAGATGCTTGGAGGTGGCAGTTAGGAGCCAGTCGTCTAGTAATGGAAACACCTGGAATCCTAGACTTCTCAGGTGAGCAGTCACCACTGCCAAGCATTTGGTGAACACCCTGGGGGCTGTGGTGAGACCAAAGGGCAGCGCACGGAACTGAAAATGACTGCCTCCTAGGCTGAAGCGCAAGTGTCTCCTGGACGTTTGATGTATTCTGATATGATAATACGCGTCCTTGAGGTCTATGGAGCACATCCAAACACCTTTCTCCAACAATGGGAGAATGGTTTGTAAAGTGACCATCCGGAACTTGGACTTCTTGACTGAACGGTTTAGGTTGCTTAGGTCCAAAATGGGCCTCAAGTCCCCGGTCTTTTTTGGCACCAAAAAGAATCTTGAGTAAGTCCCTAATCCGATCTGGTCTGCGGGGACCGGTTGGATGACTCCTTTTTGCAGCAGCTTTGAAATTTCTGAGGCTGCGGTATCCCGTTGACTGGGTGGCGGGTCCGGGATTTTTTTGGACTGAGGGGGGGGGGGCAACAGAATGGGATGGAGTAACCTCCGGCGATAATTCGAAGCACCCATCGGTCCTGAGTGATCCCTTCCCAGGCCTTCAGGTGCTTCGAAAAACGACCCCCGACTGGCTCCGGAGCAGCACAGTCAGGCAATCCCTCAGGGACTATGAAAGGCTGAAGAGCCACGAAAGGACTCGCGGTCTTCAGTGTTGCAAGGGCCTCTGCCGCCTCTGGGACGGCGTCTTCCTGATGAATTTCCCCCTCCTCTGCCTCTGGAGAGGGAACCTTCCTGCTGAGAGGGGTAAGACTTCTGAGATCTACGGAACCACATCTTCCCTCCTCTTTTAGCCTTGGGATAAGGCCGAAAGGGAGTGGAAAATCGTGCCCCTACGGCAGTCAGAGTCTTACCCTCCTGTTCACAGCGGGTAAGTGTGTCTTTTACCTTGGGCCCAAACAGGGAGGACCCATCAAAGGGGGCGTCGGCAAATGAAGACTTGAAGGCCTCCGCGAAATGACACAGGCGGAGCCAGGCTTGCCTCCGTAGAGCAATGCCTGTACCCGCCGCTCTACTCACCCCTTCGGCCGCATACGAAATGAGCCTCATGGACGAGTTCGAAATGGACGACAATGTAGCCAGCTAAGATCCAACCGTCTGGGCCAGCTCCTCAGGCAGGTTACCTAAGAGGGTATCGGATAGCTCCTTAATCAGATCCCTCTGAAATCTCATAAAGTGCGTCAGGTAGTTCAAAGACCTCAGAGTAAAGGCCGCTGAACTAAGGGTGCGCTTACCGTACCGATCCATGCTCCTAGACTCCTTATTAGGAGGATGGATGGATGTAGAAGCCTCTGCTACATCTTGCTGGGTAGCAGATGCCACCACCATAGCATCCACAGCCACACCTTTCGTAAGGAACTCTCTGTCCGGGAGCGCCGAGAGAAATTTGTTTGGACGAGCGGGTACCGGTTCCACAGAGTCTGGGTGTTCCCACGCCCTTCGACAGATCAAATCCAAGAGCTCGTCGAAGGGCGGAGACACCCAGGAGGCGGAGGGCTGAGCCCCGAAGGCCTTCAGGAACACCGACTCATCAGCAGAGGGAGGTTTGGACTGCCAGCCGCCTCGTTGTTTTAGGGCTTCCAGGATGTCTGCAAAGTAGACATCATCCAAGCCGATGAGGGTGACCCGCCTCTCGATGCCCCAGACCTCGGCTCCGAAACCAGAGGGGTCGAGGCTGGAGGCATCGAGGCAGACAGCCCACCTCGCCCAAGTCCGTGGAGCCGATGGAGAAGTCTGCTTAGTTTTCTTAGCCGTCGGTTCCGACTGACTGGTCGGAGCCGGCGCTTTCCTCTTTTTAGAAGGAGAAGGAGAGGAAGATAAAGCCTCCTCGAAGGAAGGCTTGATTAATCCTTTGAGGATTAATTTGTTTTTCCTCTCCTGGAGGACTCTGGAGGAAAATGCATGGCATACACTGCACGATTCCTGCAGATGTTTAGCGCCAAGACAATAGACGCACGAGGAGTGGTCGTCCATTATGGACATTTTGAAGCCACACCTCGTGCACTTTTTAAACCCGGAGGGTTTATGTTCTTTAGACATGTTCCTACAAAAAACAGACAACAACAGTAACTTAAGGGTTTGACACACAGGAACAAAAAATGTATGCCACTAACTCAGAAAATATTTAAACTAAAGAACCTTTTTTTTTTTTTTTTATATATACACACAAGATTGAGAAAGAGAAAAAAGGGGAAAAAAAGGAGGGTCAAGACCCTCTAACTCAAACGGGTACTTGACCCACACACAACCACTAAAGTAGTAGTAACCACAGGGGAAGGCCCCTCTAACTTAAACGGAACCTTCTCTGACAGGAAAATATACGAAAATTTCAATCAAACTGCTAGAAAACACTCGTACACAAAGAATAGCCGTTAAAACAGCTTTTGGGTTTAAATGAAGCAAATACTGACAGGAAAAAAGCCTAATATATAGTACTTAGCTCAGCCAATGTTGAGACCACGTCCAAGCTCTGTAAGCGGCAAACGAGATCTGGGGGATTAGTGGTGGTGCATCCTGGGACAAAGATAGCTCAGCCAATTAGAGGCCTCGCTCTATAGCATAAGCGTGCCGAGTTGGAGCCGAGGGATCGGCTCCGAGCCCATCAGTCAGAATGTAGGTGAGATAGGATCACATAACATCTTTGTGTTATGCAAATGGGCGAGTCTGTCCCACAGCAGAGGTATCCTCTAAGAGATATACCTGTCCTTCCAAACAGTTCTACTGATGTTGCAGAACAGCATGTTATTGGTTTAAATGTTGATTGTGGCTAAATGTACCTATGATTGTCTGATATGGAGCTTCCATGTATTAAGTCACCCACATTCTGACTGTGTAACAGAAAAAATAATAGGGATGGGGCGAGAGACATGGTTATTGATTACTGATAACTGTACAAGTAATTATTTTAACAGCCCTCCCACAATTTTCTGTACATACAAGCATACTCTGTGCTGTAACCTGTGCATGTATTTCTGTCCTATCCTTACAGAGCAATTTCCTGTACATACAAGCATACTCTGTGTTGTAACCTGTGTATGTATTTCTGCCCTATCCTTACATAGCAATTTCCTGTACATACAAGCATACTCTGTGCTGTAACCTGTGTATGTATTTCTGCCCTGTCCCTACTTAGCAATTTCCTGTACATACAAGCGTACTCTGTGCTGTAACCTGTGTGTGTATTTCTGTCCTGTCCTTACATAGCAATTTCCTGTATATACAAGCACACTCTTGTGGTGCTGCGGTAGCGTTGTTGCCTCACAGTAAGACGTTGTCCTGTTCGATTCTCAGCTAGAGCATCTTCTGTGTGGAGACATGCATGAATGGGCATACCTTCGTTGAAGGTTGTGCATCAGGGCCGGCAACTCGGCACGGAAAAATCTACTGCCAATCATTAGCGGACCAGAGTTCTGCTGTGGCGACCCCTAACCGGGAAAAGCCGAAAGACACAACAACAACAACAACAAGCATACTCTGTGCTGTAACCTGTGTGTGTATTTCTGCCCTGTCCTTACATAGCAATTTCCTGTACATACAAGCATACTCTGTGCTGTAACCTGTGTGTGTGTATTTCTGCCCTGTCCTTACATGCTAATGAAACAGACCTAGACAGAGGCTGCAGCTCAAGCTTTATGTCTTTCAGTTCAGAGACAAGGCAAGACAACAAAGTAATAATTAAAAAAGTTACCATGCTGGACTTATGCATAAAGTAACAACATGCACTATGGTATAATTGAAACAAGAACCAAGCAAGTTCTAAGGAAAAAAAAGTCTTGGTTAACAATGTTGTATTAACAAATGAAATAGTTACATATGATGTTATGAATACAGACTTCCTGTCAGGGTCCAAATTATGAATTCTTGACTTACTATAACTGGAATATTTACAAATATTCTGCTACTGTACATATTTCCACGATGCTTGAAATACTGTGAATGGTGCTGTTTCTTGGTACCAGTTTTCTATGTGTATTTGCTTTTAATATGCATTTTTGTAATTATATGATGTATTTTCATATTTGTTGTTGATTTTGTTTCTTTTTGGATTTTATGATACACATCACTCGTGCCTCTCAATTCTCTAGATTTCACCACAAATTTTATGAGGAACAAACCAAAAATATGAGCTTTTCTATCAAATCAAGGACTCAAGTCATTAAATAATGGGATACAGTTGAGTTTCAGACTTCATAGTCTTCAAAAAATGCACACTAATGTAAAACCTGTTATTATATCAGCTTTCTAAGTTTGTAAAAGCAACAACTGAAATATAGCTCTGAGTTTTGGCCATTGTCCCCTCATTATTTCTGGCTTTGTCCACATTTCTTATGCCAAGAGGTTGAGAGGCATGATGTCACCCCTCTGGAGCCTGGGTCATGGCTGAAAAAGATCAACTGACCAGTCCACTACCTGGTTACCAAATTTCAAATAAAGACAAAGGAGTAGTAGCATAGCTTCACAAGCAAGTACTAGGCTAGCTGCCTGTGTAGGCCATTTTAAGCTTAGCCAAAGTCCCTTAGTGAGAATCAAACCCTCTTATGTGTGACTGTAAGGTTAACACATTAACTGTTATACCAACACCCATCCCAACATGAAGTTAGAATTTGGCAGTTTTTTAAAATGTGTTAGCAGTACTAAATCCAGCTGCAATGAACAGACGGGCACATTTGTCTTTCTGCAGGCTCTCACTGTCAGCTAATGTACCGCTTTAGAATATTTATATAAAAAACAAATATACTGGCCAATAAAATTATTTTTGTAAAGGTAATGCACTGCTTGGCTTGTTTTTAGATTTCTTCAACTTTCCAGCATCGTGGGGTTTGGAACTAATTTTTAATGAATGCAAAATCTGCCCAAATTAAGCAAGTAAGAGGCTAAATGATCAACAGAGCATATCTACACTACCATGATCTAGACGTACTGCTAAGTATTAGCAGTAACAAATGTTTAAGAGTAGAAGAATGCACAGCAAATATTACATCAAAGTTGGTTTTGTGGGAAAAAAAGAAAAAGTATGGCATAATGAATGATCAACACTGCTACCTCATAGTGTTTGGTTCTCCAATTTGGTTTTTGGCTCTGTGCCTTCAGTGCAGACTCTACATGTCCTGTGTCCCACATTAAGTTTTGCCATGTTCTCTGTTTTTCGGTACTTGCGTATTATCGCAACCAGATTTTCGCGGTTGCGGTAATATGCTTGTTGGCCCAAAAACGGATTGTGGGAGTAAAGTTAAGGTTGAATTTGATGTTTTCTATGGATACAACCTATTTTTTTCACAAATTCATAAGCAAAATTAACGTGGAAATGTGAATCCTGTCTGCGTACTTCAAAACTGGTTACACTGCTGTCATTCTGCTGGAAATGAAACGAGAACACCTGGGAAATGTTTGGTTGAACTGCTGCCGTAATGCAAGAAGGATTATTCCAAAGTTGACAATACATTTTTTTCAGAGAATAAGATATCAAGAGCAGCAAATTTTAGGGGTAAATTATTGGCTTTATTTTACAAACATTTGAAAAGAATTTAAGTTAAAGAGAAGAACAAGTAGATAAAGTACTTGTACAACAGAGGCTAAACGTAATATTACATGTGCTGTTAGGTGTAAGATAAACATGTATGGAGTATCTGACAGTACCGGATAATTTTTTTGTTTTCAGATGGACAGTAGTTACTGTTTGAATGTTTTCTAGATGGTTTGGACAGCATATTTGTGGATGATTTGAGCAGCATATTTGTGGATGTTTTCTGGATGTTTTGGACAGCATACTTGTGGATGTTTTCTGGATGTTTTAGGGCCGCATACTTGTGGATTGTTCAGTCGCGGGTGTATCATGAGTGACATGATGTCGGGAAATGGCATAACTTCAAACAGTCATTTTTTAAACTGTACACTGTTCTTCCTGCCTAAACAATGTCTTTTCATAAAGTTAACATTGCCACTGTAATTCTGCATACATTTCTGGTTACATTCACACACCGGGAAGCAAATGGTATTGTCACAAAACTCTGGTTGCGGTAATACGTAAGTACCTGTTTTTCTCCCATATAACAAAGACATATCTTGGATGAACAGGTGGACATCTAAATTGCACATATGTATGCATGCCAGGTGTGTGAGTGAATGTATGTAATCCTGTCCACCAGTGCTAGTTTCTGCTCATTGTGTCCACTGAGAGCCATGTGGGTGGGCTCTGGCTCCCCTATGATTCTAAGCTGGATAAAACAGGTCATTGAAAAATGAAGGCGTTTATTAAAAAAAAAAAAAAAAATCATCAGGCCAACTATTTCAGTGAACTCTTTAAGTTGAAAGTTGCAAAATGTCATACTTGACACACTGCACTTTCAAATGAATGTAGACATTCAAGAGTTTCTACTGTAGCCATTGAACTTTATCTCAAGAGGTTATACCAACAGAAGTGTGTGAAGGAGTAAGGTGCGAGATCAGCACTGCGCTCAATCTCTGCTAAACTGCTGAAGGCTGATAGCAGGGTAACTGAAGGAATGTGACAGCTGTTCACTTGCTATGCTGCAGTGTGGAGTTGGACAACTGCAGATGGGCACAATCAGGGGGGTGCCACACTAACAATCTATGTCATTTGGGGCACTGAGAGTGTAACCTCAAACCTGTAACACACAAGCAGCAAAAGAGACGTGGGGGTGTAGTTCCACTCAAAGGGATATATTTCAAAGCCCAAAAGTTGGGATTTTGGTAGGACACTTTACAGGAAGGAGGTCTGATGTACCCAGCACTCCATCATTCCTGCTTCCATAATTTATCCCCAGTCCCAGATTATCACCAAACTTCCTCTTCTGTAATTTACCCTGACTCCATAGTATCACTTAAGTGCAAACGAGAGCAGTGATGGCTCCACTAGTACAGAGTGTGTGGCCTGCCTATGACAAAGGTGACCAAAGTTTAAACAGCAGACAAATTTCATAAGGAGCCAGCTGGATCCGCTGGATCAGGTAGGGCTGAGAAGCAAACAGTAATCTCCCCCACCCTGGACATGCAGGATTGAAGCTGTCCAACACAGACTCACTTCTGACACAGATTTACAGCTCAGCCTAATGATCCTTTAATTCAGTTTCTGGCTGGACTACTCTGAAGCTGCCCCTTGGTGCACTGGTTTGGAGAGGTTTTAAAACCTAAACTGCTGACTTTTCTGAATGTCTCTAAACCATGGGATTAGAAACTACATTGCACTCGATTTATTTTTTTGTTACTTCTGTTAACAAAATGGTTTATGAAGAATTTAAACTGTAAGTGCAGGATTTTGTTCCTTTAACAAAAACAATTTGTTTACCTAGGTCTGTGTGTGTGTGTGTGTGTGTGTGTGGGGGGGGGGGGTCATCCTGAAACTGTAGTAGCTAATCTTAGGACAAAATGTCAGTTATTGACATTTTCTAACCACTTTCTAAATGACTGGATTACACAGGCTTTTCTACAGTTCTCTGCTGGTTGATCCTCATTCCTTTTGGTTTTGGCTTGTTTGCTGGTTGGTTTTATTTCACTGTTATTTATAGCACGCCTCATTGTATTTATATTGTCCTTTGTAGATGAGCTACTTTTGAAGTTGCACCTCGATGCATTGGTTTGGAGAGGTTTTAAATCTCAATTGACATTTTTTCTGAGCGTCTCTACAAGTAAAAACTACATTACACTTTATCTCACTTTACTAATTCTATTACTGTCAGTTTTTGAAGCAATTAAACTGTAAATGCATTTTTAACCAACTGTGCCTGAAGAATTTTTGTACCAGAGAAGTAGACTGTATTATACTCATTTTTTTTTCTATTTGTGTTGCCAAAATTGTTCTTGTAATATTTAAACTACAACTTCATTTTTTTCTTCACCTAAAACTGTTTTTTTAGCCAGGTGCTGGGGTTTGGCATCTTGGAAACTGTAACAGTTCAAAAAGGCAGTGATTAGCCTCCTCTCATGAGACCAAGGGTCTGAGCACCACTAGCTTTTCCAGAGTTGTTTGCTGGTTGATTCTATTCTCTTTTCTTTTATTTAACTGCTTGTTTACAGCACCGTCCAGTGTGCATGGGCTGTCCTTTGTGGCTGGACTTCTCTGAAGGTACCTCAGCCTACTGGTTTGGAAACATTTCAAACATAAAAATTGATTCTTGTAAGTATCTTTACACCAAATAAGTAAATACTATATTGCATTTGATTTTGACTTGCAACTTCTGTAGATGAACCATTTTTAAGCATTTAAACTTTAACTGCCTGATTTGTTTTCTTTAACTGTTACTAGGCCAGGTGCCATTTTATAAACTGTAGTAGCTAAAATGAGGTGGTTAGTTGCTGATACATAGCACCATGGAGTTTTCCTAAATTGCTAGTTGGTTCTCCTGTTCCTTTTGCATTATTTAACTACTGTTTACAGTATGGCTCAGTATCCTTTGTGACTAGACAACTTTGACTCTGCGCCTCAGTGTACTGGTCTAGTGACACTGTAAACCTACAATGACGATTCTTCTCAGTATCTGTACACCAAAAAAAGTAAAAACTATATTGTAATGGATTTTGTTTAACTACTTCTGTTGTTATAACTCCTTTTAAAGCATTTAAACTGTATTTTTAAATAAAACAGTTTGTTTAGCCAGGTGTTGGTCCTTATCTTGGAAACTACAGTAGTCAGTCTTGGGTGAGAAGAAGGTTAATTGTTGTCATTTTCAAAATGCCTGAGCACCATAAGTATTTCCAGAGTTGTTTGCTGGCTGGTTTTCTTCTTTCATTTGTTTTGGCTCTTTCCAGATTGATTTGCAGGACATTTGTTGTTTGTTTTTGTTCTACTTTTTAATTACTATTTTTATAGTATGGCCCAGTGATTCAATGTTGCCCTTTTTCACTGAACAACTCTGAAGAGACACCTCAGTGCGCTCGTATAAAAACATTTTAAAATTAAATAGAAGTATCCCGTGCCTTGCATATAAAGCTTCATCAGGCCTAATCTTTCACACACATTGCACATTTGCAGGTCTAGTGGTATCATAAATACCTGCTCAAGGGAACTCGAGCTCTTTTGCAAAATAAAAATAATGTACTCCTTTTACTGTAGTCTATTCAAACATAGTGTGGCTGGATGAAGGATAACTGCAAATTCTACAGCTCTGACACCCCAGCAATGCTCCTTACCTCCCCTTATGTATAGACAGCTGTACTTCCCTTTTTCTGCTGTGAACCCTTATTCCTCCTTATGTTCCTGCAGTCTTCTTATAACCTTTTCCTACTCACCTCTTCCACTGTAAACTCCCCTCTCCAAACATTCACCTTCTTCTTGCCCCTTACCCACCCATTTCCCTTTACTCATCATGTTCTAACCCCAAAAACTGCTAATAACAATCTCTACAATTTCCTGGAAAAATCTTACATAGTCTGAATTCTACCAATTCAAATCTATTAGAAACAAATGTTAAACACTTTCTATAAAACACATACAAAGCCTACATTCCTACTAGTGAAAAGCAACTTTTGTAAAAAAAAAAAAAAAAATGATTACACCTTTTGTATCTTTTAACCACTCTGTTTAATGCATGTTTTGTAACATTTTTTTTTTGTATAATGGAGCTTTTCTCCCAGAGCCTCCACAGTAAAAGGTATTTTGTGACAACCTGGACTTTCCTAGAAAACAAAATGTAAATAAAATAAATAAATAATAATTCATCCCAAGTTTAGCAGCCTTATCCCTCATGAATTGAGGGTTGGGAGGGTGGCCTAATGGTTAAGGTGTTTGCCTTACAAACACAAGGTGCAGTAAGGATACAAGGGATAATTGGCTAGGCTTAAAATGGCTTGCAAGGGCAGTTAGCCTAGTATGAACCTATGAATAGGGGAAAACGTATATTTGTGTTATTTCTACACATAATATGAGGGCTAATAGCAACCATGGGGATGTAAGGCTAGGCTTCTTAAAATCCTCACAGATCAATACCCTATTACATACTCATGATGAATTCTATGGAAATGTTTTTGAAGAATTTAAACTGTAACCGCATTTTTTTTTCCTTAGCTAAAACTGTTTAGACAGGTGTTTGGCTCCATCTTAGAAACTGTAGAGTTAACTCACGAGAGAAGGTCAATTACTGCCATTGAGGACCACTGGCTTTTCAAAAGTTGTTCGCTGGTTGGTTCTTTTGTTTATTTTGCTTTATTTAATTGCCGTTTACAGCACATCCCAGTGTATCTATGCTGTCCTTTGTGGCTAGACAAGTCTGAAGCTGCAAGTCCGCTGTAATGGTTTGGAGATGTTTTAAAGACAAATTGACGGTTATTGAGCATCTCTACAAGAGAGAAATAAAAATTACACTGCACAGGATTTCATTTTGCCATTTCTTTTGCTGGAATTGTTCCTTACACAGTAAACTGTAACTGCAATACTCTTTCTTTAACTAACAATGACTGAAAAATCTGGCCACAAAACTCCTTCCTTCTCATCTTTAACTGCGGTTACACCATGCACAAAAGCATCATTTTATGATGTCACTCCCATTAAAGTTATTTAAATAATTTACCTCCCCCATGTATTCCATACATCCAGGGTATGGAGTGCCCTTTGGGCCAACCTGTGCTGCTGTTCTAGATTTACTGGTGCTTGAATTCCCTGTTCTTATCATGCATTTGTATTTGGGAAAACCTCCCAATCTCATCTCATCTGCTCATACTAGTGAGCACAGCACAATACATTTCAACTGGGACATTACTCCCCTTAGACTGCTAAAGTCTGAATTACATTTCATTTCATGTTTTCCGACCTGCTAACGCACAGTGCAACATCTACAAGTATTAACCTCCTTTTTTCATCTTACTTTTTATATCTGCAATATCTGGGCCTAGACTACCATTCTCTGGAAAGCCTTTTGTGTATTCTACCATAAGACCATAGGAAGTTACTAGGTTACTGGCCCTGAGATCCTTATAAGCCTAGCCAAGAGTTTAGCCCATGTTTAGATAAGTCAGCACCCAAAGCCCCTGTCCAACAGGGACACAGGTGGAATCCTTATGAGGTCGGCCATGTAGAAAGCTTTCCAAACAACAGAAGCAGCATGGTGGTCAAAAGTCAAGTTGCTATCAACCTGGGTGCCCAAAACCCTCAGGGCTGATTGCGTACTTAGGACATTGTTATTAATGTGATAATATGTGGGGACGTCACTCTCCCCCAAAGGGGATGATGATGCATTTTTTGGCATTCAGCTTGAGGCTATGTTTCTGGCACCAGTCATTTGTTATGGTGAAACCCTTTTGGATAACGTCCACATCACTTGGGGAACTGATGACCGCGCCCAGCTTGCAGTCATCTACAAACATGGTCAGTCATAGCCCACTGGTTGTGGCCTGCTTGAGGTGGCTTCCCCTATTTTGATTAGGTGGGTTCTATCAGTGAGCCAGTTTGCTACCCATCTGATAACATATGGATTGATAATGTTAACCCCCTGGGACGTCCTATTGTGTCTGCTGTAAATTATTTTTTTACATAATATTGGACTTTTAATACATAATTACCTATTACCTCATGTAGAAAGGCTGAATTCTTATATCAAAGACTCATTTGATTTTATTAACAAAATTTCGGATATTCATTGGAATCAGAACATGTTTTGGATAACCATGGATATATTTAGTTTATATACTAATATTAGACATAATGATGGAATACGAGCCTTGCAATATTTTTTGGATGATAGTCCAAGTTCTCATTATATTATTGAATTAACTCATTACTGTTTGCTTCATAATTATTTTAGTTTTGATGAAGTGGTTTGCCATCAGTTAAGAGGTACAGCTATGGGGGCACCATTTGTCCCCATGTATGCGAATCTCTTTATGGCCATGTTTGAGTTGGATTATGTATATAAAAATGAATTTGTACAACAACATGTTTTATTTTATTTTGGATACATTGATGATTTGATTTTTATTTGTGATGGAGGACAAGATGCAGTATCAGCATTTTTCTTGGAATTAAATGATAATGTGTACAATATTAAATTTGATGGTTTACAATGTGGCACAGAGGTCAACTTCTTGGATGTTCATCTATCTGGAATGAAAGATGGCTCTGTTCAAACTACAGTTCATCGTAAATTTGAGGATGGCAACCAATACTTATATGGTACCAATTGCCATCCGGTCCATACTATTCAATCTTTACCTTATGGGGAGATGATTAGATTGTCCAGGCTTTGTAACAATAAATTAGATTTACAAAAAGCAAATTTGTCAAACTTTGTTTATGTTTTTACATAGAGGATATAGTGAGAATTTAATTCAAGGGTCTACTGATAAATTAATACAGTATAACCTTAATAAGTATAATATTAATAGTAGAAAAAGACACATTAGTGCTAGTAATAATACTAATTCTCCGGTGGAGAAAGATCAGATGTTTTTTGTGACTACTTATAACATTTTAAGTACCAGAATTTGGGAACTAATAAAGCATTATTGGAAATTCTTACATAAAGATGAATTGCTGCATAGGATTATTTCTGATTCACCCTATGTGGCTTATAAGAGAGGACAGAATTTGGGGGATAAATTAGTTAAAGCTTATTTTTTTTCACCGGCAGTTAGTCCTTCTATTTCCCCAGCATCTATGGGTACCATACCCTGTAATAATTGTAATATTTGTTTTCATATTATATCGAGTTTCTCTAGGATTAATGGAAAAATATTTAGACTGAGGTGTCCCTGCAACCTTTTCTATACTGGGGAAACTAAGAGGAAATTTAGAATTAGGTTGCAGGAACACATTAGACATATTAAGAAACGGAGACTGGAAAGTCCTATAGCATTTAATTTTGGGGAAAAACATGATAATGATGCTAATTTATTACAAGCTACACTGTAGGAAGAAGTGTTTATCAGGAAGGGGGATGAAAGATTAATCAAAAATGTTTTACTATATAAAGAAACTATTTTCATATTGAAGTTTGACACACTAACACCAAGAGGTCTGAACAGAGAAGTAAACTGGAGACGTTTGCTTTAAATTTTAAAGTATTTGTTTAATTGATTGATTAATTAATTCAATGGCTGTTGATGATGTATAAATAGGGGAATGTGTTTTTTGTAATTTTGTACTCTTTGAAGGCTGTTGTGGCCAAGGCGCTAAGCCAAGTCAGTGTAATAAATTTTACTGTGGAACTGAATCTTAGCATTGTTTTTTGGACTATTCTGCTGGTTTTGCTGTTGGTTGTAATTTTGGGTTCTATCAGTGAGCCAGTTTGCTACCCATCTGATAACATATGGATTGATGCATAGTTGACAGAGTTTATCTATTATGCCCGGGTGGGGAATAGCGTCAAAGCCTTTGGCCAAGTCAAGGTAGGCAGTGTGCACTGTCTTCCCCTCATCCATGGCTTTATGACCGTCTCAAAGAAGTCGACCAGATTTAACAGCATGACCTCCACTTGCCAAAGCCAAACTGTGTGGGGTCGAGTGTTTGGAGGATGCCAATGTCCCTGTTAATGAGGGCCATGACAATCCATTCCATGGCCTTGCAGAACAAGCTAGTTAGGCTGATGGGTCTATAATTTCCCAGATTGGTGGACACTCCACCTTTGTGTAAAGGGATGACAGTGGCTGTCCTCCACTCGACTGGGACAATGCCGGTACTCAGGCTTTGGTTGAACAGGGTGCCTATTGGTGCTGCAAGTTCATGCAGGATGCAGCCTGGGATGTTTTCGGGTCCCATGGAGCGTGTATTTTTTGCCTTTGATAGGGCAGTGATGACCTGTTACCTAGAGATAAGGGGAGATTAGGTACTGGGAATGTCCTGATTTACTGATGGGGAGACAGAGAGATGAAGTTTTCACTGAATCTGTCAGCCACTAGGTTGGCTATATCTACAGCATTTGTGTAGGTGGTGTCCTTGACCACCAGTTCTGAACAGATCTGGGTGCTTCCTTTGAGATTGCGGACATAGGTGAAGAAGGCCTTATGACTGTCTCTAGTAGATGTGGCCAATTTGGACTCAAAGTTGGCTTTACAGGATTTCACTAGTGCACTTATTTGCTTGTTCAGGCTAAAGAGAGATTGCTTCCAGTTGGGCACCTGCTCCTTTCTTGGTCCTGGACAGCATTTTTTTTTCCTTTTGTTATATAGTTTATTTATTGCAGACGTCCACCAGACAGGTTTCCTCTTCCTTGCGGAGCAGGGCCGGCCTTTGGTCAACTGGTGTCTTAGGCAAAAGATCTCTACAGTGCCTCCCCAACACTAGCTGGTGCCCCCATCCTGGTCTACCTACACTATCCAGATTACTGGAAAAGTGCCTCTGCTAGAGCGATGCCCTAGGCGAATGCCTAGTTGGCCTATGCCTATGGCCAGTTATGTTGTGGAAGTTGATTTTGTCCTGTCAGGTATTCCTGATTCCATGCATCTACACAAGTGCTCATATAGTACTTTGGAACTGGCACCAATGTCCAGAACTACACCAACAGAGGGGAAGGGGGCTGTAAGCTGTTTATACCATCCCTCAGGAGGTAGTAATCAGCTTTGGAGAAATTTTTTTTGTTTGACCCTAGCTACGGGGGGGGGGGGGGGTCAGGGGAGATGCTGACTTTGAAAGTGACCACTTTACGGTCAGATCTTACCACGAAGGATGATACTGTAGGGGTGCTGCAGTGGTTACTCATGTTAGTTAATACCAAGTCCACCTCTTGTGGGGGTATCGACTAGCTGTTCCAAGGCATTTGCAGATAAAAATCAAGGAATCTCTGGTCATTTGCATTCTGGCAAGAGTAGTTTTTCCAATCTATGGTTGGGTAGTTAAAGTTGCCCAGGATCAGGGTAAGGGGTTGAATCTTGATAGATTCAAAGAGGTCCAGACAGGTGGTGTGGACATCTTGAGTCAAATTTGAGGACCTGTAGCTAGCTATGGTTTGAACAGTGGACTTGTCAATGGTTAACTGCACCTGGAGTGTCTCCTGTGCATCATACTGTTTGACTAGCCTGGAGGTATGTATCTCTTGAATATATATATATATATATATATATATATATATATATATATATATATATATATATATTGAAACTTCACCTCCTTTGGCTTTGCTGCCACAGTTTGGGGTCTGATTGTATGACAGGATGAGTAATCAGTAAGGCTGGGATGCTTACTGCAGCTTTGAACCAGGTTTCTGTGACTGCACAAACGTCAACATCTTTCAGGGTTAAAAATGCTTGCAATGAGTGCAGTTTCATGTTTAGACTCCTAGCGTTTAGCAGTATGACCTTTAATTTCCGTTTTGTTGAAATTTTTATTTTGGTTTTATCAGCCTCAGGACTCTTCCTAAAAATGGCACTATGGGGGAGGCAAGGGCCTTTGCCAGAAGCCTGAAACCCAAGTGAGACAGATGCAGGCTATCTCTAGCAAAGCATCATGGTCTGTCAATCATATCTTCCCAATCATTTTCTGTTTGTATTGAGGCATCATTCTGGGTGAGCGCAGAATGCTACTTAACCATAATTACATGCGTCCTCTGCTGTATTTACTTTATTCATTTAAAGACCAGAACTGGACCGGATGGAAGGTCAGTTTGCTAGTTTCACTTTTAATAGTAGATCTCCTAACACAGCAAAGAAATTGCTGGGAAACAATGAATTTATTCTCAACACAAATAAGTCCATTTGTGAGAGGTATAAATACCTAATTAATCCAAACGCTTCCTACTCACCTAAAATCTTGTTCTGCGAGCTTCATACACCAAAATCTTTCACAAATTATGTCAAAATGTCTCGTGCTGAGGTAACTAAATCAATCTACAGTAACCTCTTAATATTAAATGTTAGCAAAAATCAGGCCAATCATGCATTTCTACCATAAAGCCATTCTGAGCAATGTACTCCAAATCTACCACTCTGAACATCAGCAGTAACTGAACTGAAGCATTTTAGTGATCGGCAAGTTTACTGCCAGCACACTGACTTTTTACCGACAAGGCTGGACAAGGAGAGGGTTATAGTGCGTTGTCTTTCAGACACCAGGATTTCACACATTACAAGGGTTCAAAGGACCATAATTCCTGACAAATATGACTTTGACATGGTAGTGGTACATGAGGGAGTGAATGATTTGAGATGCAAAACCCAGAGGGACATGTCACACTTTCTCTACATGTTACAAATACAGGTAAAACACTGGTTCTGAGGGGAATCCTCCATCACCTCTATGGATACCTGGATACAGTGAAAAGATAACTGGTTTTAATAATATGCTAAATAGCTGGTGTCACTCAAGGGGATCCAGTATGTATCAGGACAGGATGAGAGAGATGCTAGACAGTCTAGATTGTTTCACTAAGGATGACCTACACCTCTCATTCCATGGCTTCCACATACTAGCTAAACATACCTTTCCTCAAAAAAATAGGTCGATACACACTGAGCAGAGTGGTTGAGAGGTGTTGACTCCAACTCTTAGCTGAGATATACAAGTATCCTGTTTTTTTTCGATTATTTATACAGTTTATTGTTTCTAGCAATTTATATATATAGCACTTTTATTGTAATCTGCACGGGTAACTGATTTGTTTGCAGTTAAAGCATTCTGTATCTTTACAAATCTTTATCGGTTTAAAACTTTCATTTTGTGGCTTTCTCTAGTGCTTTGTAGGCTAATAGCTTTAGTGTCCCCACCCACCTTCCCTGTTGGTGTATTGTGTTATACTTGGTGGCTTTGCAGTTGCCCGGCCGCCCCTACTGTAAATCTGATCTGGGACACTCCTCCCAGTCTAGTATCATTAGCTCATTCTACCTAATACAAAGAGAACATTTGATAAGGCCTTCTGTTTCTCCTTTTTCCCTTTCAAAAAAAAATTTTTTGCCTGAATTACCTTATGTTCTGACTGTGCTTCTCAAACATTTTGGAAATATAGAGTATATTTCAGAGCATTTATTATAACTGTAATTGCCTTAATATTGCTACAACTCAAGTGCTCTAGGTTGCACTGCATCTGAAGTATTTGTGTGTTTTAGCTGCTTTTCTGTATATATAGACTTCTCTGTATATGTAGCACTTGCCTTGCTTCATTTAAAAAGTTTTAAATTGCTAATTTTGTAGAGTTTTAATTGCATTTACTGTTTAGGACTACACACTCAAGTGTGTTAGACTTTTCTGTGTTTATTTACTGTATTATTGCATTGTTTAGCCTGTTTCAAAAAAAAAAAATTATACATATATATATATATATATATATATATATATATATATACACACACACACTATCTTGCTTGCTCGTTTCCCATCTTTTCTAGCCAGTCCATATCCCAGGCCTTGCTTGTCTCAGGACTTTATTTTCTGTGCTCAGTCTGACGCTGGAGGAGTGGTTTCCAGCTCTGAAGTTGTAATTTTGTTGGCCTTTTTGGGCTGATTTCTGCCCCTTTCAACTTTCTGGCTAAAAAACGCATGTGTTTACACATTTTTCACATCGTGCAGCACTACGAGGCTACAGTTAAACTATTCCAGGTGCCAGAAAGTCTGCTCTTTAAATTTTCCCTTAAAACTAGCTGGTTTCTCAGTAGTAGCACTAAAATCTGAACCCCTGTGACTAGCACTTGCTCTAGAACCTGCTGTAAAGCACTAGGAAGCCTGAAACTAATACAAGCACTTAGCTCTCCTTGTCAATAAGGAGAAATTAATCATAGGCACTAAACAGCCTACAATTGCAAAGTACCTTTCAAAGGTAAGGGAAAACAGCTCTTAAACCTTACAAAAAAGCACCTAAACAGGCATGTCCAAGGACCAGCTTCCGGTGGTTTCTCCTGTCCACCTGGTAAATCTGGGCATACTGGGGCAATGCGGCAAATGCCTGATGTACACAGACAATCCTCTCCTCCTACCACCCAACACTACAACCTGCGAGAGATGCACTTACATAGCCAAACTGGAAGCAAAGCTCTCTCCGGTCAAGACTGTGTTAGTCAAGAGGAGAAGGCTAACACCTGCATTACACCTCTAGCAACTCATAGCCCTTCAAAACCCACACCATCAACTCCCACACATAGCAACACTAAACCCACATATGCGGAGGCCCTTAACATTAACCTGCCCAAGCAACAAGGACCTTCGAAGCCGAAACGCAAACAAACACCAGTCACAACCAAAGTGACACATAGCTCACAACACAAGTGTGCCACCCAACAACAGCCCCTAAGGCAAGACAATGTACCCAACACTTTAGTCATAGGTGACTCTATAGTCAGGCACACTGATGTCCCACTCACCAGGCTGAACAAGGAGAAAATTACAGTCAGCTGCCTGTTGGGTGCTAGGATCCGCCACATAACGCATGCACTCAAGTCACTCCACAAGTACCAATACGACTCTGTCATTGTCCATGATGGAGTAAATGACTTGAGACGTACCTCCCTGGACTACATGAAAAGAGACATGGAAGAGCTCTTGGATCATGTGACCCAGGCAGGTATGACCCTAGCCCTGAGTAGCATCCTGCCTACGCCCAGAATGATACCACAGTATAAGGACAAAAATGATTGACTTCAACAATTGGCTAAGCTTCTGGTGTCATTCAAAGGGGATCCAGTATTTGTCTGCCTGGGAAGACATAGTTCATAGGTTCCTAGTTTATTACTAAGCTAACGGCCCTTAGCGAGCCATTTTAAGCCTAGCCAATTATCCCTTGTGAGACTCAAACGCTGCACCTTGGGTTTGTAAGGCAAACACCCTAGCCATTAAGCCACCCTCCCAACCATGATTGATAAACCACGATGCTTTGCCAGAGATGGTTTGCACCTGTCACATATGGGATTCAGGTTACTGGCTAAAGCTCTTGCCACCCCTATAGTGCCTTTTTTAGGCAAAATTCAAAGGATAAAACTACCACCGTAACAGACACAAGCATGCAAAATCTGAAGGTAATGCTACAAGTCTAAACCTCAAAATGCACTCT
Source organism: Protopterus annectens (assembly GCF_019279795.1). Classification (NCBI taxonomy): domain Eukaryota; kingdom Metazoa; phylum Chordata; order Ceratodontiformes; family Protopteridae; genus Protopterus; species Protopterus annectens. The sequence goes on from NC_056729.1 coordinate 1,678,251,761, forward strand.
CTCGAGGCACTCCTAAAAATGGAGAACATCAATATCTGTGCAGTGACTGAGACCTGGTTCAAGGCTCCAGAGAGCACCCCTACAATACCAGGCTACAATTCTTACCACACTTTTCGGCCACAAAACCAAGACCGAAACACTAAAGGTGGAGGAGTGTCCATATTCACCAAGGATATTCACACCTCCAGGCTAGTTGCCCAACACAATGCATCTGAAATTCCCCAAGTGCAACTAACACTAGGTAAGACTGCAATCCAAATTGTAGCTTGCTACAGATCCCCCACCATACCCCAAGATTCTCACTACACCTTCCTAAACATACTGGAAAATATTAAGATACAACCAAACACCCTAATACTAGGTGATTTCAACTACCATGCCATTAATTGGGAAAACTACTCGGGTACCAACTCCTTTTCCCAACGGTTCCTGGAATTCATAAATTGCAACGCCCTAGATCAACTAATCCATTGTCCCACCAGGGGCTCCAATATCCTAGACCTGGTCATTACCAACATGGGAGATAGATGCTCCACACCAGTGGTCACCCCCTCATTGGTTAGGTCTGACCATACTTCACAACACCCCGCAGACGGGATCTGGAAGTTCGACTGCAGAATACTACACTAAAGGCACTGTACGAGCACATCCACTCGTGCATGAATCATGCCATCCCAAATAGAACCAAGATGCTCTTCTCCCAAAAAAGGAAGCCAATCTGGTGGTTCCCTGCTATAAACAAACTATACAGCAGAAGGAAGAAACTGTTGCAGAAAAGAGGAAAATCCCAGGATGCAAAAAACTCCCTCACCAGCCTCAGTAAGAAGCTGAGATCCCTCATAAAATCCTCAAAAGCTAGTTATGAAAATAAAATTGCCAAAGATTCCAAAGACAACCACAATGCATTTTATAGTTATGTCAAGAATCTAAATGGCAATGCTCAGATCTGCTCTGAACTACAACAGAATGGCATTAAATATACTGATCCCAAGGATATTGCCAATATCCTGGCAGATCGATTTAGTGTCAACTTCACTCCCCTCTCACCCCCTAAAGGGCCCATCTCAATACCAAAAGATTGCCAAATTCTGATAATCACAGCCACACAGGTAGAAACAGCACTCTCCAAAGCTAAGAATACAGCATCCATGGGACCAGATGACATCCCAGGCTGTGTACTACATGAACTACAAAATGAACTGGCACCCCACCTAAGTGTCATGTTTAATCATAGCCTCACCTCAGGCTTCGTGCCCACTGAGTGGCGCACAACTACAGTTATCCCGCTCCACAAGGGAGGATCCACCTTTGATCCCGGGAACTACCGTCCCATCAGTCTGACAAGCCTGATCTGCAAGGGCATGGAACGCATTATCATGGAACTTATAAACAAAGACATTGGCAACCTCCAGACACTTGACCCCACCCAGTTTGGGTTTGTGAAGGGAATCTGATTGACTTCTTCGAGTCGGTCTCCAGAGCTGTGGATGAGGGTAAGGAGGTCCACACAGCCTATCTGGACCTCGCCAAGGCCTTCGACACCATCCCCCACTCTGGAATCATAGATAAACTTACTAAGCTGGGCATAAATCCCTACATCACTCGATGGGTTGCCAACTGGCTTACTGACAGAACCCAGACTGTAAAAGTAGCAGACTCCAAATCCAGCTCCAGACAAGTGACAAGTGGAGTACCTCAGGGTTCAGTCCTGGGACCACTCTTGTTTGGCATCTACTTCTCTGAAGTACAGGCCAACACTAAGGGACTCTGGCTAACAAAGTTTGCAGATGACTGCAAACTGGGAGCCATTATTGAATCCCCAAGTGATGTGGATATTCTACAAAAGGGCCTTACAGAAACAGATGCCTGGTGCCAGAGCCATGGGCTCAAGCTTAATGCCAAGAAATGTACAGTCATCCCCTTTGGAAAAAAACATGTACCCATGAACTACCACATAGGTTGCAGGACACTAAACATCGAAAGTGTGATGAGAGACTTAGGGACACAAGTGGACAGTGGTCTCACTTTCGATAACCACATTGCCACAAAAGTCAGGAAATCCTTCTACGTGGCACACCTCATTACTAAGGGCTTTTCATCCAGAAAAAAGGAGGTCATTGTCCCACTGTACTCATCCCTCATTAGACACCCATTATAGAGTATAGAGTATAGAGTATATTGCCCCATTTGCTATGTACCTCACAAGACATCTGCAACAGCTGGAAAGGCCACAGAAATACCTCACGAAAAGAATCACGGGCCTAAAGCAGATGCCATATGCTGACAGTATAAAAAAACTCCAGCTATACTCTGTGGCATATCGTCTACTCAGAGGCTATCTCTACTTAACATACAAGGCCATGACAAACCCGGAGCTGTTGGACATGCTCCACTTAAAGAAATCCCAATCCCTCAGAGCCACACGCTCCAGTGATCTAAACCTTATCATCACAATGAACAAAACATGCTGGAGAGATAGGTTCCTGACCCAGAGACTCCCCATACTTTTTGTGTGATCATGGAATACTACTAAAGAAGGCTTTTTTACTTGAACTGTTTTTAGTTTTAATTAGTTTCAATGAAACCTAGTTTAGGTTTAATTGATTAATTGTGTAATAGAATGACTGCATTTCATCAGATATAAAAAGAAGGTTTGATGGTTGAATTTTATTCTGAAAAAAAGTCTGTCCGAGATGAAAGCAACAATAAAGCTGTTTTTATTTGCTAATTTCCTTGTGGTCTCAGTTCTACTTGGTTGTTTTTTTTTTGTTTGTTTGCTTTAAGTTGCGTTACTGCATAGAGTTTGGATAAGGATGACAGTGGGCGGCAGATAGAATGGAACGCTGATTTTTGTGACCAGAAAGAGATCAGTTCAGTAGTTCAGATTATTGGATTTGTTGTGTGGTGGTGTGCAGCACTTAGTTGTGAAATTAAGGTATGTTGATCATAGATGGGGAGTCGGAGACAAGAAAGAAGCTCCTGGTATTTTTTTTTCCTACTATGAATGACAGCTTCCAGCTTGGCGCCAAAACGTGAAAGTAGCGCACTTGAGACTTCAGTGTCAGTAGTTTCCCCTATTGTCTAGTGCCCACCCCTTTCCCATTCCCAATTCCATCACATCCCATCCTATCCCAATGCCTGTACTGTAGACAGTTCCTGGGGCTAACGGCTTCTCCGCTGCATCCATGATGTGGTGCCGAATGCCTGCCTGTACTTAAGTTTAATTTACTTGCATATGGTCTTTTGGCCTTCAAGTTCCAGGAGGTGGTTCCAGTGGTTAGTGGAGACTGGAGTGGAGGAGAGAGTCATACTTTTCACCAGATTCATAAATTACCTGTTTGGCCAAAAACACTATCATCAGAATTGCTTCTCCCTGCTTCTGTGGTGTGATGAAAGTTGTGTTAGAAAGGAAACTGTAAGTTTAACCTTTGTACCTCACTTAGTTTGAGTCACATGATATTCTATAGCACAATTCAACATTTCCTATAGAATAGTTATTATTCTAAGAAAAAATTAAAAATGTTGTCATATAGACCATTATTCCACTAGCTCTTACAGCTTGCTACATGCCTTAGCCATCTTTAGATTATTAGTTTATATCACTGCTGTATTTGTTTCTGTTTGATAACTGTCAGTATCTCCTTTCATCATAGGTTGCATTTGGTACAGTTCAGATGCATGACTTTGTATGTCATAATAAGGTGGCACAGTGGTTTGGAGATTTGAATCACTGTCTCACAGGTCTTGGTTTTGACTGGGGGTGCCCTATATGTAAAATCTGCAGGTCCAGCCTGTGAGCGGTTACTGCCTTTTAGTGGGGCCTTTAGTTTCCTCTCACATCCCAAAAGTACATTAATATATTGTAGGTGTGTGCACATGTGTATGTATGCAAACGAACTGTGTTGGACATGCTGATAAGAGAATTAATGATCATCCAAACTGCAGTGTGTGTGTGTGTGTGTGTGTGTGTGTGTGTGTGTGTGTGTGTGTGTGTGTGTGTGTGTGTGTGTTTATGTATAAGAGGAAGGTAGCATACCCCTCAGCTATCCAGGTTTTAGCAATGTCCAGATTTCTGTCCCATATTCTTCCTAAACAGGATTGCAGTTGCTAAATAGTGACACATTTTTAGTTTTATTAATCATATCCTTTAGAAAAATGCATACTAACACAAATCCTGTTACTCTAGCAATTTTATAAGTTCATGAGAGCAATATTTATAATCTGGCTATCCCTATTTATTTTAGGCTTTGTCCAGATTTCTTGCACTAACAGGTTGAGGTGTGTGTGTGTGTGTGTGTGTGTGTGTGTGTGTGTGTGTGTGTGTGTGTGTGTGTGTGTGTGTGAGAAATACCCTACTTGGAGTTAGCAGGTGGAACTTATTTTCAAGTACATTTTCAAGGAGTTGTGAGCTTCAAGGGAAGAGAACTTTACTGCTGCTCATGCTAAATCTGCTTAAAATGTGCAACTGTTTTGTTTAGCAAATGGTATCATTACTGTGGTATGGAATTTTAAATCAGTGTTAGTAGCACAGCAGGTAGCATACTTGCATCTTGATGCAGAGGGCTGTAAGTTCTACACCCACAGCATGTAGATTTGTATTTTAAGGGGGTGGGGTACTGTAGTCCTTAGTATGTCCTCCTTTAGATGAGACACCTAGTAACTTTGAACCTCTTTTTCGGCTTGTCACCCTATCCCGATTGCAATTTACCAGCTTATCATTTCTTTTAATGTAACACAGGCAACTTATTCTTCAAGGGGAACAAGCACTGAATTTGTAGATGAAACAGTGAAATATAAGTTTTCTAGCAACAACCTCTTCATTAGTTTCAGATCTTTTTAATGTGGAATTATTCAAATGACTTACTTGTGCAGAGATTGTACATATTGACTGATATTGGTGGATTGCAATGACAGAAGTTTCAGTGGCCTTTTATGCTTGAAATGTTCTGAACTGAGCAGTGTCATTACTGGTTCATATGTTTTCTTTCATTGCTTACTGGAAAAATGTTCAAAACTATAAATTTAAAACACACTAAAAGAAGTGGTGCTATATTATACAAGGGATATAATTCAATTATTATATATTATAATTAATACAATCAGGAAGGTAGAATCCACAGTGGTGGTGCTGCGGTAGCGTTGTCGCCTCACAGTAAGACTCTGTCTGGTCTGATTCTCAGCTAGAGCGTCTTCTGCGTGGAGACATGCATGAATGAGCGTACCTTCGTTGAAGGTTGTGCACCAGGGCTGGTAACTCGGCACGTAAAAATCAACTACCAATCATTAGCGGACCGGAGTTCCGCTGTGGCGACCCCTAACCGGGAAAAGCCGAAAGACACAACAATCAGGAAGGTGAATCACAGAACTTTTGCATGATCCTAAAAATGTGTGCAAGGGGGCCTATGATGTGAAAACAGGCCAAAGGTAAACTTAACCCACCACTGTCCAGATGCATTCTCTTTGAATGTGGGTTTCAATGCTGTTTCAGTGAATGTGAGTTTGAAAGGCAGATACATTTTAATGCTAAGTCTGTTTTCATTGTAAGACTATTGCCTTATTTAGCAAGTGTCAGTGTTTGTGCTATAAAATTTGAAATAAAAGTTGTAAATTAAATCCAAATATCTGTAGACACTGTAGAAGTAAAGTATAAAACAGTATGCATACTGAGAGTTTTGAACAGTGTTTATGGCAAATGGGCAGAAATAGCCAAGTAATGGAACACTGGAATGGCTTTGTGTGGGGGCTCTGGGTTTGCACCCTCTTGCAAAAAATCCTGTGGGCTCCCTTGCCTTAAACCTCATTCCTCTGCGAAAACATTATCCTGCATGTATTGTCCCCACAGTTCCCAATTTTCCTTTGTAATTTGCTCCTACCCTTTTCTAAAGATCCCACTCACAGTCCTTTACTTCTGTTACTATATTCACTACTTCTAACACTGTGGGTTTAGAATGATTTCCATTTTCTAGTAACTGTATTTTTTGGCAGACACCAGAATTACATTCAGCAAAACCTTACTATGTCTAGGCAATTCCAAAGCTGTATCACAGCTCAAGAAAAAAAAAAAAAAAAACAATAAATACATTTTTCTTAGTTATGCCAATTTGCTCACCCAGTATTTCTGACAAAAGTAGTCTGCAGGGAATTGTTATACTGTGCTAACTTATTACACTCCCATAAAATAAGTTCTCAATTACCTCTTTCTTCCCTATGACACCTCCAAAATTTGCACTCTATGCGAAGAAAAATTATTTGGAGTTTGCTTGGGATATAAAAATATCTATGTAAACACTTCAAGCAAAACCCCCCCTAAATTTTCTACATTTTCTGGCATATTTGGGAGCCATACACATATCCTCCCATTGTTTCTTTGTGAATTGCTTATCCGACCTTTCCTACAAATCCTTTCTAACCTCCTCTGACTGATTCATATAGCTATCATGCAATATTTTACATGCCCTACTAAATTATCCTTTAACAGCAGCTTCTCTTCTAAATTCTACTAAAAAACATTATCAGTGTTGGTCTTTCACTTAGGACCCCCGTACTTCTTTCTCTATGCATATACTCTGATACCAGCCCTTCATAGGGAAGGCAGTCTCTAGCCTATAATCCACATGTATTCTTCGCCTCTTCCCATTTGATTACCTTTTCCTCTCTAATTATTTGCTCCCAGTACCTCTGTTCCTTTGACAGTTTTCTCCAATAAATTCCAGCCCCATCTTGCCTATTCTCTGTATCCCTAATTGCAGTAACCCCCATTGTCAGAATATCCTTTCCCCAGCGTTAACTTAGTTCTTAGAATACTTTCCGTTACCTTGTGAATATAACATTTTGTATGGCTACTGTTATGCAGACAAAATCCCTTTCTCTCTATTTCTTGGGCTTCCCCCTGGTTCATCATCATCCCCTTCCACTTTAAATTATGGCTTTCTGTCTGTGCTGTGTATAGCAGCCTTAACTGTGTAGCTCTGAAATACCCCTTCAAATCAGGTAATTCCCAAACCACCTTGTTCTACTGGAAGGGTCAACATTATTCAACTTGATTCTTACCATCTTCCCTCTCAGATAAAATCCTTCAACTCATTAATTGCTATCCACAACTTCTTCACTATTTGATAAAAATGTGCCTGACTTGTGTGTAAACCTAAAGAGACTAAAAACATTTTCACTGCTTGTATCTTGTTACCCATATTCCATAAAATAGAACTTCCAGTTTATCTGTTTTCATATTATCTTTAGTTTAGTTTAGTCTCTTCCCACATATCCTTAGCTGTCATGAGCATGGGTTAAAAATATTCTAAGTACTTTGTTTTATCATGCTCCTATAAATAAGGGTATTGCTGAAGCAATTTGTGTGGTGGTACATAGTTTACAACTATTGCTTTTGTTTTATCTTCATTATTTTTTGTTTATCCCAAAAAGACTTGAAACTATCATAGAATGTACCACAACACTGTAATGTTCCTTGTTTGGTTTTAACAGGTACAAAATAATACTATCTGCGAATAAAGCCAACTTTTCTTGATTACCATACCAATTACATCCTTGAATTTCTGGGTCCCTTATTTTCTTTGCCAATGGTTCTAAATATAACAAACATATTATACAATGCCTCCCCTAAAACGTGCACGCTGATTGGCCAGCTCAACCAGCGTACCCGTTGTAAATCCCTCAATATACTAACGGAAAAAGGTCCGGTCGCCCGGACTTTTTCCATTAGTATAAAACACTGTCTCGCTATGTTAATAGAGTTTAACATAGCGACACAGGTTTGAAAAAAGCAACGGAGATCTCCGTTGCTTTTTTTAAAGCTGTCTCGCTATGTTAAACTCCTTTAACATAGCGACACAGTGTGTAAAAAGCAACGGAGATCTTGCGATCTCCATTGCTTTTTTTTTAAAGCAGTCTCGCTATATTAAATGGGTTTAACATAGCGAGACAGCTTTAAAATAAGCAACGGAGATATCCGTTACTTATTTTAAAGCTGTCTCGCTATGTTAAACCCATTTAACATAACGAGACAGTTATTTTAAAAAAAAAAAGCAACGGAGATCTTGCGTTCTCCGTTGCTTTTACCCACAGCTCTGATGTACTGCGTAGGCATGCGCAGTACATCAGAACTGCCGCAGAATACCAGACAGCTGCGGAAGGGCAGTAAAGAGGCATTATACAATGCCATTATTTAAGAAAAGTAATTATTTCTTTTCTTAAATAATGTCATTATAATAACAATAACCACTTCTGGGTGTGGGTAATGCTGGATTTACCCACGGTTGGCTTTGTTTGGTTCCTCGGGCTTCGCCCTCGGGACCAAGCCACGCCAACCGTGGGTAAATCCAGCATTACCCACACCCAGGCGTGGGTTACTGCTATAATAAAGAGGAAAGAGAACATCCTTGCTTGGTTTCTCTGTTCAAAACAAAACTTATCAGTGAAAAATGCACACAAACACTAATTTTCACCTTTAATCCCTCAAATATCCTCCTAATTAACTATATTACTGTCTTAGGGTGTGACGATGTGAGGTATTGCCAGTTATTAAACCAAAACTGTCAGTGCTATCCCTTACAACCAGCAAAGTAAGTAATAAAAAGTGATAGGGAAGACAGCAGGCATAGGAATTCCAAGCACTTCAAAAGCCACAGCAGTCCACTCAATGTATATTGAAAAACTGAAGTCTTTTATTCACATCCAAAACTCTGTAAGATTTAGCGCTTTCGTCTACTGCAGCATAGACTTCATCAGAATAAATAAGACATTTACCACTGATATTTATACCATTTTCAAGCCAGAGTTCATTAATTAACAGCAACTACTTCATTAGCCTAAAGCAACAGTAACAATCTGCCATGTGAGTTCCAGTTTAAATTAAAAAAAACTGCATATATAAAACACTAAAACTTATAAATAAAGAATATGAATAACCATTGTTGTTCATAAAAAATGTTAAAAATAAATATATTACAAATCTAATAGCAATGAACATGTTTTTATGCTGTGAACTTGTGTTCTTGTAATAAATATACTACAAGATGTTCTAATGACAAGCTGAAGCTTAACCTATATACAATGGATGCATAATAATGTGGCATTTAACTTGTGCCCCTGGTATTAATGATAACATTACTATTACACCTTTGCTGGAATTGAGACAATAGTAGATATAACAATAAGTATGAGTGTATTATTGTTATAAATATGTCACACTATTATGCATGTATTGTACATAGGTTAAGCTTCAGCTTGTCATTAGAACATCTTATAGTATATTTACTACAAGAACAAGTTTACAGCATAAAAACATGTTCATTGCTATTACGTTTTTAATATTTTTAACACTTATGAACAACAATGATTATTCATATTGTTTATTTATAAGTTTTAGTGTTTTATATATGCATTTTTTTTATTTAAACTGGAACTCACATGGCAGATTGTTACTGTTGCTTTAAGCTAATGAAGTAGTTGCTGTTAATTAATGAACTTGGCTTGAAAATGGTATAAATAGCAGTGGTGAATCTCTTATTTATTCTGATGAAGTCTATGGTGCAGTAGACGAAAGAGCTACATCTTATGGAGTTTTGGATGTGAATAAAAGACTGTTTGTTTTTTGGGAATCCTGTGCCTGGTGCTTTCCTTATTACTTTTTATTACTTATTTTTGCGTACTGACAGTTATGCCAGAAGAAGTTGGGCAGTGGATGTGTAACATATGCCAGCACAGCTAGATGGAATTTTGTAAATAATTATATGTCATTTGTATATCAAACTGATTTGTAGAGATGTTTGCATTGGAAAATGCATTTGCAAAGTTGCTTCCATTAAGAAATGTACCGGCAGTGGGTCCTACTGAAAAGAAAAAGAAATATACATGTATTATTGTAACTACTTAAAATGCATATGTTTTAACAGAGGATACAGGAAGAGAAGAGGTTAAATCTCACTCCACCTAACTTTGAAAATAGTTTGAAATTAAATTACCTGGCTTAGGCCATAAGGATTGTATCTTAAAGTTCTTTAGACCAGTCAGGAAAATATAGTTAGATTAGTTAAGTTAGTTAAGTACCGTTTTTCTGTATCTGTGTGAATCTATTCATGTGTGTTATTTTAATATTTCCTATTACTGAAACTCTGTAGTGTTTACTGTAAATAGATATTTTAGTATTTTTGTGTTTTCTAATTTATTACTAAATATATTTAAAGTGTTCATTGCGGCTGGTCTTTTAGAGAATATTTTAATCTCAGAGTACTTGTATATATTTGGTGATAGCTCTGGCCACTCCAGATTGCCTAGCTGTTGGACAAACTACCATTTATATTAATATTAATTTCACTCAGTATAATTGGGTACCATTGCAATAGCCTTTGAATAGCTGGCTCTGGAGTGTCTTGTGGTGCTGTAACTACCTTATAGTCTAGGCAGAAGGGGAATTGCTAGTAAATATGTGCCAGCCTTTCACAGGTGTGGTGTGTGTGTGTAAAGCAAATCTCAGAAAAGTGTTTGTGTCAGCTGTTTGGAGCAGGGACACAAAGCAATGGTTTCACAGAGAGGGTGCTGGAGGACTTGGCTTAGATACTCAGCTGAAGTCTCAACTCTATAACTGTACCAGTAGGGAGTCTTACTGGGGACCTGGAGGGAGACAGAGAAATCCAGACCTCAGACTGAGTGTGTTCCCTGTGTGCTCTTAAGGGAAATTGTGCTTGATGCAGAGAGCTGCATCTGAAAATACTAAGTGTATCCATTTTTGTTCCAAGTGAACATTTCTCTCCAGTGCCAGTGGTGAGGATTCAGGCTCCTTGATTACTGGCTACTGGCCCAGAGTGGGGATGTCACACAGGGAATGCAAATGCATCCAATGCCCTACTCATAAAATACCAGGCTTACTTTGATGAGTGTTTTCTCTACATCAAGACCCATCAACAACAGTGGTATTTTCTTATATTCTTCTTCCCTCTGGATCATCATTGTTCTATTAATGTTGTCAAATGTTTGCTTACTCTCCACAAAACCACACTGATCCATATCTATCCATTTTAGCATCACATGTGCCATTATTTTAGCCATTATACACATAAAACATTGTATAATCATGATTTAGAATAAAATAGGCCTATATGAAGCTGGATCTGATGGATCTTTACCATCTTTAGGTGCTGCAGACACCACAGTTTTCTTTCAGGATGTTGGTGCTTCTCCTCCTTTCAAAATACTGTTAATGTTAAACAAAACCTTTCAGATCTTTTTCACTTTCTTCTCCCCCTCCTAACTTCCAAAAGAATACCATCTACGCCTGGAGATTTTCTTGTAGATTGACTATACATCATGTTTTTTATCTCATCTCCTCCTCCTATCCTAACTGTTAATAATTGAGCCTCATCTACCTCTAAACTTGGTATATTTAATTCTTTCATAAACATTTCCAGTTGTACTTTTTCTTGATTTCAACAGTTCTCTGTTTTATACATACTTTCATAAAATTTCTAAAATACTACTAATACCTCTACAGGATCTTTGGTTATTTTCCTTGTTATAGGCTCCCCAATCCTGGGAACAGCCCTTTCTACTTTCTGTTGCTTGAGTAGTTGTGCTAAAAGCATTTGTGATCTGGAGTTATTAATCAAAAAAAACACTTGCTTACCAGCAACCTTCAAAACACATGATTATTTAGATACTCCCCTACTTTCTCTTTAGCACACTGCAGTTGCACCTCTTCTCGTTCTCTGAGATTCCCCCATTCTGCAATACTTTAATCTTTGTCAGTCCCCCTAAATAATTCTTGTTGCTTCTTAACCATATCTCTTTCTTTAAAAATAGAGTAGAAATATTAAACTCTACTTTCATCTTATCCCGCACCCTAGCTATATTCTCTGAAGAAATTTCTGTCTTCCCAAATAACTCCCGAACAATTTCCATTACCCATTTCATACATTCCACTCTGTTTAACAGAAGGACAGGGGAAGCACCAGTGTCTCGGTTTTATTTTTATTTCACATTTGTTGACCGGGCTACTCCAACTGGATATATTTCCATTTTCAGTAGAGGCCCGGGGAGAAAAGCTCCAACATAGCACAAAATGAAATTCATTACTCTTAAGTTTTTATTTTAGTTATTATTGGTGAGTGATCTGAAATAGTTACTGGAGATGTATCAGAATTATCAATTAAATGCACATGTTACTATGAAATATAATTTCTGTATAGCCTAGTTCAGTTTTTGTACCTTAGGGAATAATATGTGAATTCTCTTAGCATTCCTAGTACTGAATTCACATTTTCAGTACCAAATATTGTTCATAAATTTTCTTCAAAAATCTATCACCTTTTGTAATATTTTCCCTTCTAGGTCTCCAGATACATCCTCACTCTTGCAAACAAAGAATTCCAGTCCCCAGCTATAAGTAACATTCCCTGCTGAAATCGGATTATTTCTTCCAGAATATTCTTAAGCTCCACTGTAGCAGTTTTAGGTGAAATATAAACACATGCCACCTTAATCATCCTCCCTTGCCAGTAACCCTCCTACTGCTACAAATCTACCATCATCATCTTTTTTCCCTCTTCTACCATCATTGGACTTCCTCTAGCAATTAATACAAGTACTCCCCTTTTTCTTTGTCCCAGATATTCCACTGAATAACCATCCCAAAATCCTTTCTTTATTAAATTCAAATGCTCACTTCTTCCCAAATTGGCACTCTAGATTTCTTAATATAATTCACTACCATTTCTTTCTTGTACATTCCTGTGAGACCATTCAAGTTCAAAGATAATACGGAAGGTGCTGTCATTGCAGTACGTTATTATTCCCACCCATTATGTACAGCAGCTTTTTTTAAATGTCTAGTTTCAGCTTTTGTGTTGCATGCACTGTTTGGCAGGTTGAGCTTTTATACAGTTGTTGCTTGTCGTATCTAAATTACCTGATCCTGAGGCACTCCTGCATATGGAAAGCATGCATGCCTGTGTAATCTACTTTACACTGCTAGACACTATTGTCACAACTGAAGGTTGAATTATCACTTAAGTGAAAAACCAAATCAAGAATTCTTGTTAATTTTTCTGTAGTTGCTGTGCACTTAGAAATAATTTACATTAACGATACAGCTGGACATGGGGAAACAAAAATGTTAAGGGCTTTTCATCCAGAAAAAAGATGGCCATTGTCCCACTGTACTCATCCCTCATTAGACCCCTTATAGAATACAATGCCCCATTTGGTATTTACCTCTCAAGACATCTGCAACAACTGGAAAGGCCGCAGAAATACCTCACTAAAAGAATCACAGGCCTAAAGCAGATGCCCTATGCTGACCGCCTTAAAAAACTTCAGCTATACTCTGTCGCATATCGTCTACTCAGAGGTGATCTCTGCTTAACATACAAAACCATGTCAAACCCAGAGCTGTTGGACATACTACACTTAAAGAAATCCCAATCACTCAGAGCCACACGCTCCAGGGATCTAAACCTTGTCATCACAATAAACAAAACATGTTGGAGGGCTAGGTTCCTGATCCAGAGACTCCCCAGACTCTGGAATAGATTGCCCATACATGTCAAGCAGAGTGCCTCTCTGGCCCTCTTCAAAAGGAACCTTGATGATTGGATGGGAGAAAGGAAATTCACGCCGGGGATCACGTCAGTTGCCCTGCTAGACAGGGGTCCAGGGAAATAAATAGTGTGGGAAGAAATAGCCAGGGAATTGTTATGGCTAGGCTTGTATAGGCCCTAGGGCGGATAGCCTAGTACCAACCTATGTACCTATGTTAACATCATCTGTGTGCATCCTGGTTTGAACAGCAATAAGAATGCTTATACTTCTTCTTTCGGCTTTTCCCGGTTAGGGGTTGCCACAGCGGATCACCTGTCCGCTCATGATTGGCAGTAGAGTTTTACGGTGTCAAGTTGCCAGCCTGGCACCCAACCTTCCATGGAAGGCACACACACGCATGCACTCACGCCTAGGCTCAATTTAGAGTGTCCAGTCCAAGACTTGATTGTGTTGATCAGGTTAGCTCTACTTGGAATGGCCAATTTACAGAGGAGACATGGGAAGAAAAGTTCATCAAATGTATATAATCACCAGTGATAATAGTCCAATTTTACTTAAGCAGCACTAACAGATCAAACAATGTTGTCTAAAAAGAAACAATATAAACAGGTCCACAGAAACACGTGCCAGGGCAAAAACAAAGCTTTTTTTCAGGATTTCAAAACAATCTATGAAAGCGAGTCAATTAAATATGGAAAACAGTACAAGCAAGTCATGGACAGGATGCTATTATGCCTTCAATTTCCCCATTTCTAATTATGAGGGGAAAAAGCTGTAAACAGATTATCTTCTCTGAAACTGTAGTTGGTAATTTGTCATCTACCTATAAATGATCAATAATAACACATGTATTCCATATTACAGACTATATATCAATAAAACTGAATAAATGTTGCGTAATACAACATTTAAAGCGACAAAAATGAGGCAGTGTGCTTTTAAGGCCAGCTTAAAATTATGTGGACACTCCACTGCTCCTATCAAGTTGTTCAATGTTTGTGTAAAAAGGTGGTTGCTTTTTTCCCCTTCTATTCTGGAGGCAATTTAGGAACTTTAAAATATTTAATGACTTGATCTAAGCTGGTTGTTGGGTTGGAACCAAGTAATTAGCTCCAAAAGGTCTTGGCATGTGCTACTGCAAAGTAGTTTATGCCTGTTTTTCAAGGTCAGCCAGCTTAACTTACTCAGCATTTCACATGTATGAGCATAGGAATGTAGATCAGTTGCAAAGTCTGTATTTCTATCATAAATCTTTTCTTTTTTTGCTGTTAAACTTTTTCCTTTCTTTTTTTTTTTATCTCAGCCATAACAAGCATAGCAAAACATTGCTTCGATAACATGACAGTGCCTACTACAGTATGTTTGGCTTCTATTGTAAGGAGGAGTTTTACCTAGGTCAGTGCTCCTAACTTGTGATTAACCTTTCTGACTGTTACTTTGACAACAGCCTTGCAGGTAAGATTGCACGCTATCACCGAGCTCAGACATTTATATGCTTTACAATTTGTTTTCCTTTTTGCTTCAGTACCATCGGTCTTAACATTTTCTACTGCATCATCAAACCATCTTCAGAAGTAAATAATCCCCCCGTTCAATAACAATCTATTTAGACAAGTCAAATAGAAGGCTTATGAAGTCTGTACTGAAGATTTGAGTGCCACAATATGATCCAAAGAAGGTGGAGCATTTAATGATCATCACACTGGATTGGCTGAAGTTGTTACCTATGCTTACAAGCCATTTGTGAATACAAAAAAAACAACAAAAAGGGGGACTTAATATAAGGAAAGCACGTCTGCCATGTCACAACACTAAAGAATGATTTGATAAGTAGTTCTTAAACTAGTACAATGTCTAAACATTGGACACTGTCTAGACATACTGTAGTCCACCAACACAAATGCTCTGAAGAAACAAAAGATAAAATTACAGCCGAGTGGCACAATCTGACTGCTAATATTAACTACAAAAAGGAAACAAACCTGGTATGAATGGATTATCATTGGGATTCTCATCCAGGTGATTAAAATTAATATTCACCAAAAGTAGTTTAAAAACCTGTTTTACTCTGAAGTGGATTAATCTGGAAATGGTGACATATTAAAGTTTTTTTTGCCTCTCAATGCCTGCATGTCTGTCATGTTGACATGTACTTATGTACCCCCAGTCAACAAAGCTTATTCAGTAAAGTCTTACAGTCCTTATCCAGCTGATTTCCCAGACTGTTCAGTCCTCACCAAGGATTGCTATTCTTCCTTCCATATTTAAGAGATGTGACTGTACGTACCACTTCTCAAAAGACCAAATTTGGACTTGCACATTTTGGCAAACTACTGTCTCATACCTTTGCTCTCATTTCTTGGGAAAGTAGACAAAGATGTTCATGCATCTTGTTTTATTTCTTTCTACCTACACCCTTTATGACACATAACATCTGGTTTCAGGAATTGCCACACTATAAAGATTGCACTCACTAGGGTACTCTATGACCTCCTAGTATTGAAGGAACTATACTGATTCTCACAGATTTCTTGGCAGTGACAATCACTGTAAACCACAACTTCAAACTCCCTTTGGCATAGCTGCAGCTACTTTTGACCGCCTTACGTTTCAATTGTTAAGATGATCACACAGGGCTGTTTCAGCAGTGCATTCTTCCTTGAGATGTCCCCTGCAATACAGATACCCTCAAAGCTCCATACAGGCCCCAGTATGGTTCATTCTGCACATGTTGCCACTAGGAAACATCTCAAGTTTTGGTTTACCACTAGTAGCTGAAAACAAGCCCCTTATGGACCAGTCCCCCATCTTTAAAAATGTGGTTGCACTTCTCTGGTTGGTTTCAAAAGAGCACTTAGGATCATTCTCTTTAGAAGGCCTTTAGCTTTTGAACATACTTTTATTCTTTTATATTTTGTTTTTGTAACCACTCAGTTATACACCAATATTTTACTGTTGTTACAGATGCGCTTGTATAGTATTTAAATATCATTTACAGTCTAAAAAAACTCCAGCTGTACTATGTCGCATATCGCCTACTCAGAGGTGATCTCTGCTTAACATAAAAAGGCCATGTCAAACCCAGTGCTGTTGGACATGCTCCACTTAAAGAAATCCCAATCCCTCTGAGCTACATGATCTAGGGACCAAAACCTTGTCACCACAATAAACAGAACACGCTGGAGGGATAGGTTCCTGACCCAGAGACTCCCCGTACTCTGGAATAGACTGCCCATACATGTCAAGCTGAGTGCATCTTTGGCCCTCTTCAAAAGGAACCGTGACGATTGGATGGGAGCTAGGAAATTCACCCTGGGGATCACGTCAGTCGCCCTGCTGGACACAGGACCAAGGAAGTAAATATTCTGGGAAGAAATAGCCAGGGAATTGATATGGCTAGGCTTGTATAGGCCCTACGGCCGATTGCCTAGTACCAACCTATGAACCAGTAGAGCTTGATTACTTTAACAGAATATATTATTCAAGTCAATAAAGACTCATCTGCTGTTACCTTCTAAGAAGCAATCCATACTGCCTTGGCTCCTGTTTCTCCCGAGGCCTCTCTAGCTTCAGTTTTCTCTCTGAAAAAGGGATTCCATTGTTTTCTCCCAACATCAAAATAAAACACATAATATAAAAAAATAAAACACATAGTAGTAAAATCATCTCTGCCTACCTATTTTCAGAGCAAGATACCAATCTGTCAGTTTGGTATTCTAATTTGATATCAGTTTGTCATATTGATGTGACTTGGTTTCAATATAGATTACATTTACTTTGAAAAGACAAATACCTGACGCAAACATAGAATGCCAACATGTCAGTATGACATTCCAGACATTCCCTCATTCTAGTTTTCACCATTATTTTTATCAGCTATTACATTTGTACATGATCCACAAGCAATATTCGTACGAGGCACAAGCCTGAATAAATCAGGTGTAGCTCACAAAAACACTATGTCCTGCATCATGGGTAAATTTAGATGCTTTTGTTGCAGGCACTTTATAATATCCTTAGGTCATCTCCTACCTGGTTTCTAATCAGTCCTGGCTTAACATCTGACCTACAAATCTGGTGACCAGCAATACTCTTGCAAATACAAAATAATTGATATCTATTGTCAAATACATTAAGTAGACTGACTTATAGAAACCATAACTTGAACCAAGAGGTAACTTGCAAGCAGAACTCTTACATTTACAACATGATGAAAATAAACACACAGCTGGTAACAGATTTTTATATTACAGTTGTTAGGATCATTTATGCCCAGTTCACAATTGGGATGCGGTAGAAGAGAAGCACAATGAATTAGGTCTCAGACCGAAAATTCTATGGTTTAATCAATTACACTGGCAAAAAAGTATTTCACCATCCAATTATATACATCACCCATCCCTAACATTATAGTTTTACTTCACCCTCATACTCAGACAAAGCAAACAAATGTAAAGTAACAACAATACCGTGCATAACTGTTTTACTACTCTGCTGTCTACATATTCACTGATATTTTCTTTGTTAGCCTGATAAATGCAGTTGTCAACACAATGACTATTTCTAAACATACTAACAAGTGAATTACCGCAAAAACAGTACACAGAAATGCAACAGGTATGGTGAGCAATAACACACACAAGAACGCAGTTAAGGAGCGGTAAAGTTTAAAAAGGATGGCGATTAAAATCTGCAAGCAGATAATGCTAGTTTTGTTTCACCTAACAGAAACTATTTGTCTTTTTAGGTTTACATTTTCTGTGAACCTGTGTAAGACTAACAATGTTCAGAGAATCGCCAAAAAGAAAATAAGAAAATAAAGCATAAGAATGCTTCTATACACATTTTAACTGGTCACTCATAAATGAGCCACCAGAACTGGAAGAATGACCTGTATAAAACTATAATGTTCAGGGAATTTTCTAGAAGGAAATAAAGTGTCAGGATGCTACTGTATGTATTTTGATTGGTAACTCAAATGAGATACCAGTAAAGTTCACCAACTGTTTACTTGCTTGCTTTGTACTACATATGCACAATGAACATATATACAGTTTTCTTTTACAACCCAAAAGGAATATTATCAACAGTAAACTTGTTTTCTGTTTTTTGTCTGTGTATTTTTGTTTGTAATATGTTACAAACAAGAATACACAAAAAGACAAAAAGCATAGGACAGCTATATGCAACAAAATGCAAATTCAAAACAAAGACCTGGGGGAAATTAAAATCAAAAGATTTTGTGCTTTAAGCCTTAGATATAAAAGGATAACTTCTGTTTCACTTTACTGTTCTTATTAAAGTCATTAAGGAATTACATTACAGTCAACCAGGTTCAAGGTGAAAAATAATTATACCTGGATGCCGGCAAAGTAATGTGGCATTTGACCAAGCATTTACCAACATTTAATTAAAATTCTTCTCTTCTGGAGCACACCTTCATTTACCCAGCTGAATACTGAACATACTACAGTTTTACTACATTAAAGAAATTAAAGAGAAAAGAATTTACTTGCACTATTAAAACACTACTTAATAAAAAACTGTCAGACATTACAGAGACTATTACATGCTTCTCTATCCAAACCTGCTAGATACAAAAGTTGTTTGGAGACTTGGAAACTATAATGCTAGTCCACAAATCAAAGAAAGTACAACAGTTTGATATTTGGCTTTGGTCACACCTTGTCTCAAGTGCAAGAGTTGTGCATTTTATAGAGATTAAAGTGCAATCAATGTAAAAGTTTGAAATGGAAAAAAATGAATTCATTAAGTTGTTAACATTTTTAACAAAGTTACATCAAACAGTCAAATAAATGTCTCCATCACCAAATTATATGAAATTTCGAAAACCCCACAAATTGATGACACCCCTTTCACTCAGAAGCTGTACATGAGAATTGAATGTGTTCATGATCAGCACAACAAATCCATTGGAAGAATTTTACTGAATGCCAAGACTTGGCTTAAATACCACTCACACAGCATCAACAAACATTCTCTGCACACATTATAAGATAGTAACCAATAATAAACACAAAATATTCAGCTGTTAAACCCAGCCTTGCTCCTAAGTATGTCAAATGTGTTAAGCAACAAACAAAACAACCATGGAATTATAGTTACTCTACAGATTAAAAGGCACCCAGACTAACAGTAAATGCAAGAGGATACAACAAAGCTAAACATGACACAATAAGCCATTTACACAGATTCCAGCTTCAGGGTTATCAATATTACACTTACATTTTTTTCAAAGCAACGTACCTGAAATAAATATGTAGACATATTTAAATATAAAAATTGGTATTTCATGTAACATTGGGTAACAATAAATGTCTTAAGCGGTAATTTCTTAAAGAAAACATGTTTCACTTTAATCAATTACGGAAAACCTACTTTTAGTCTTTGGCTTAGACTTTATATGGGTAGGCCTTGAAACCCCATCATATGTAAACAATCAATAAACGTGTGAACTCATCATTAATGATAGCGCTGGGCAACATCTTAACTGTGTGTGTGTAGCTGCCAACCACAACTGCGACCTCTATTAAAGTAAAACACGTCAGCTTATTTCTAAAACAAAAACTCCTTTCCATATGCAAACCCAGTTCCAGCTAATTCCCCAACCAGCATGTGAATGGGGTGACGGGAAGTGCACTACACGGAGAGGAGCCCATATTTACAAAGAAACAAAAACATCTGCCCTCTTCGAAACCGGCTGACGAACCTTAAGATACTTTGTCCCTCTAAGAACGCATGTTTACGAAGAGCAGGATATGGAGAAAGTGTTTTAAAGTGAGAAGAAAGGGAACCCCACAAGGAGCTAGTGATTGATTAAAACGAGAACAATAAGCATAGGCATTGTTGGCGTGACTGTTTCATACCGACAATCAAAGTAACAATGTGAAGGGAGTCCTTATTAAATATAATTTCGTTTCACACAGCGTAACAGTCACATCAAATCGGTACCAGATGCCCAACGCCCCAGTGCACAAGTAAACTGAAAAGTGTCCTTAAAAATTCCCTTCAATGGCTGGACTGGGAAACCAGGATGCAGCAATCTCGGTTAGTTTTTTTAAGACACAATCACCTGTGTGTTGCATATGTATTGGGGAGCTGAAGACTTCACAAACACCCCGCTAGACACTCGATGAGTTTTCAAACTGAGGGAAGAATTCGTGGAATGTAGTATTATAGTTTTCTTTGCAATTTAATGCAGTTCCTCAATCTTTAATCATCCCTACACAAGGCACACTTTCTGCCTCTGAATGAGACAATGTGAACAAGGAGGTTTTTGTTGTTGAGACTTACCTTCTCTCTTTTTTCTACCACATCAGTGGGTTGGATAGCTTGCTTTGGCAGTGAAACCTGACGAATGAGGCATTAGGGTACAAGGTACAAGTGCGTTTATTTTCTTGATAGTCTAGTGTGATTTATTTATTTTTTCAAATGGTGAGACTGGAAACAGACAATGTTGGACGTGTAGCTTTAGGAACAGCCTCCTTCCTGCAGAGTGTGTGAAAAATCCGCGAGGCCCCTCCCACATTCCAGTATCGTGGCCTCCAATTCGACGTTTGCGCCCCGGTCGAGAAGGGGCACAACCAATCGCCGTGGTGGACGAAGTGATTTAAAAAACGAGCAAAAGCGAGTATGATATTTAGACTAGTCGTGTGTAGTAAGTTACTGTGTGTGGACAGCTCCTTTGATAGTTGTACGGGTTTCCATAAATGTGGAGAAACTTTGTATTATGGGTGGACGTTACTTCGAAGGAGCCATAGTTTTCTAAAGCCCTTTGGGATGGAATAGCTGGAAACGGGCATTCATTTCTGGAAATGTTATTTCATCGCGTTGGTTTCTATAGGACTGCTGTTTGTTTGCGACTTGATTCTGATATGGTGGAATATACCTAAACTTCAGATACTGCTCTGTATAGATTTGTATTTGGAGAAGAAAATATTTTCTTTGCGTTAAGTAACTTGCGCATGGGCAGAAGGGGATGTTTTGTTAATTTTTTTCACTTTTCGATTGTTATGCTTGCAGCAGGTGCTAATGCTGCCTTGTAAGATGTTATAGAGGAGACTGGCTCGTGTTTTTTATATGTGGTAAAATTTGGAACCGGAGGTTTTCTTCCTCAACTTGAGTTTTTTTTTCGTTACACTTCATTGGGTCAATGGTGCACGCTGTGTCGAGTCAGTTTTGGGATTTACAGGTTTCTATTTTGATACGTAGCTTGGGGGATGCAAATTTAGGTTACTGTTCTTAAATCGTGTATTGATTTTCTGTGGAGTATCTCACGCCCCCTTAGGTCTATTTAAGTGTGTAAAGGACTGTGTTAATTAATGCTTCGGATATATTTTCGTATTACTCGACGAAAATTACGTTTTTAGCCGGACGTAATCTTTCACCGTTTATGTATGGTGCTGTTCCTTTCATTTGACAGTCTTGACATTCCCTTTAACTGGTTAGTTTCGCAAGGCATCAGGAAAGTTAAGTACAAGGTACAACGTCCACTTACAAAAGCCTGATGGAAGGTAGCGTTGTCACGCGTTGAAAGTATTCCTGCATGGTTGAGCAATGTTGCTGTATAGAAAAAGCTTTTAAGCTGAAATTAAACTCAAGTTGTGTGCGTTTCTCGTTGAGGTCATACTCATTTGTTAGTGTACTCTAACCACGTGCATCTTAAAACTGTAATACTAGTAAATCTTTATTACGAGTTATACAGACTAAACTTAGCTGTCCGTTTTGTACTTGCGGAATGAGTATTAAGGTAATTGGGGATATATAGCTGAAATATCGGAAAAGCGCCCCTGCTACAAGCGGCGCCCTAGGCCTAAGGCTGTCTATGAATGTAAGCAGTGCCATGATTACCTGATTAAAAAATAGCTTGATTGCCGTATGCAGTGTTAAGTACTTCCCCATTAGTGTATTTCTACTTGTACATTTGAGTATGTGGGTAATCCAACGTGCATGAACGCTGGTTAAGAAAACACAAGCAGAGCAGTTTGTAAAGTGCTTATATACGGACTTGTAGATTTATTTATAGCTTGGTGCTTTTAAACTGATTTATTTGTAAAGTAGCTATGCTACAAGACGCTGTAAGTATTACATTGGCGAAATTGAAGTGTTGACCCACCAGATGCGCAGTAGCAAGCCCCTCTCAAACCCCGCCTGCGAGCATTTTGACTACACCGCCCACCGTTTGAAAGATGCCGCCATAACACAAGGTGATATAGATTATTACTTTTATTGAATAGCATACATCTCAACTGTTCAGATTTTTTTGCTGCGTTTTTTCTGTTCCTTACAAAACTTGTGGTTTCTAGCAAATCATGGGGGACTGAAGTAATTAAAGAATGGCGGTCATTTGAGTTGGACTTCGTATCCTTAAGAAAATGTATGATGTAAACTTTGTATTCTAAATGTGTGATGTAAACTTTGTATTCTAGCAACTTTCTAAATTTATAAGGGCAATACTTAAAATATGCCCCCTATTTTTGGATGTGCCCCAATTTCTGGCTTTGTTCAGATTTCTTGTGCAAAGGAGGTTGAACTGTATGTACACCACAGTTCAGTGGTGTAGAAAGTACCTATACTGCTAGTTTCAGTAGTCTATAGCCACTAACTTTTTGGAACTTCATAATGTGAAGTTGTCAAGAAAGAGCGGACTAACTTCAGGGTTCTTTTTTACTCGTATTTCTGTTATTTTTGTTGTAAACTTTAGAAGGTTAATTTGAAACATTTAGTGTTTTTAAGCCAAGATTGTAGTGTAAATAGCCCACACACAATAGGACATCGGAGAGGTTTACTTATTGAAAATAAAATATTTAATAAATTCTTTATGGTTGAGTTGTCTTGTGGTTTGGACAGATTTGCAGGCTATGGATGTTTGCTATGCCCATGCCACATGTTGATGTGGGTGTTTGAAACTGAGTGGGCAGCCTTAAGTGCCAATAATTCCCAAAAGGGTGTGTAGTCCTTGCATTTGAAATGTTTGTGCATCCTTTGTCTTCAGAGGTAATATGAGCAATTTAAATGTGCTCTTTTTGTAATTTTTACAAATGTCTGTAACCCCATAGCTCAGTATAATTTGCCCCCTATCTGACAAAATCCACTTAAATGTCTGCAATTTGCTGCCAAAGCAATTGTATATTCGGTGTTCTTGTAAATCGCGCCATCTCGGCATCATATGTCCCTAATATATAGAAGAAATCTATTTTAACCCCATTGCATAAAGATGGGGATTCCAATTACTTTTTTGTTACTGTTGCGCGATCTACTTTCTCCTCTATATAAAAAAATACTGGGAAAAATGCATATGTGCTTAGCTTCTTAAACACCTCACAGTGATCCCATGCCCCAACTCAGCATAGCTTCTGTCCAGCACACAGTACCATTACAGCTCTACTGTCCTTCACTGATGCAGTAAACAAAAGCCCTAGATGCAGGCCTAGGTACATCAGTAGTTTTTGGATCTAATGGTTTCAACAATGTCTTGTGCTTTACTGTTAAAAGTAGGAAAGATGGGCAGCACCTCTAATGCTCTAACGTAGTTCTCCTACTGAACAGTCAGAATACCAAGCCAATAGTATAGGTGTCCCACACGGATCCATTCTTGGGTCCCTACTTTAACACTTTCATAAATGACTTTCGTAAAGTTTTTATTACAAAGTAAACATTTAATATGCAGATTCCACAATTTTCTCCTGACAACTTCTCTGATCTCCTCAAACTCTCACAACTCGTTTTCATCCATTGAATCTTGGCAAAATGATTTTCAATATTCTGTTGAACCAAAACAAAAATACAAAGTGTACCAGTCTGTACAAAACCACCACGCAGACTTTAAAATATTTTCACACGACAAACTGAACTAGTAAAATTCTCAAAACTATTGGGTATAACTATCAATGGTAAGCTGACATTTGAATGTATTAACACAAACCCATTTTAAACTAGATAAACTTTACCATCAAACTTTATCTTGACATGAATACCAAAACTGGCCACTCTACTCATTCCTTCCATTCTGTATTTAAGTCCTATTTTCACCGAACTCCAACCCTTTTTAATAAGCTCCAAGCATTTTATTATAGCTAAATTTGCCTCTGGCCTGTCCAGCTGCACACACCATTGCCAAGCTAAATCTCAACTTAATTTGGCTTGAATTCCCCCACTACCTACATTTATACTTAACGTTTTCCCGCAACTTACTATTTAAACCAGATAACTGCCCTGCGCTGCATTGTATTCAAGCATACACTCCTACATGCATTACATCTACTAAAATCTCTTGAATGTATCCAAACTTAGAGCTGGTGTCTGTACTCTCACAGCATTGCCAAGCTTTCGAATGCCACCCGTTCGCATGCCCTATAACTTGACTCGCTCAAAGCCTTTAAATCTGTTCTAAAAAAATTTCTAAAGAACCCCACTTGCTCTTGTACAATAAATTTCAAGCCACCATAACCCTTTCTACCACTTTCACAAAACTTTTAATACTGCTTCAAATAGTCATCAGACAGCTAAGGAATGTATTTTGTCTGTTGCCACTTGCTGATTGCATTTTTATCCGCTTCATCATTGTGATTATTTTGAGTTTCACTGACCTTTTATATTGTAATGTTTATTTCTGTCATTATCATGTCATCACATTTTTGTAGTATGTTTTCTTACTGTTCAGTGTTTGTGGAGCTTTTCTCCCTCTGCCTCCACTGAAAATGGGTTACTGACCCAGTGGACTTTTTGCCGGTTAAATGTCAAACTGTAGTCTGCCTGACTACTAGTGGTGTTTCCTTTGTCATCCCCAGTTAAACTCCTGCTACTACAAGTGAATGTTTTGGCCTAGTTTGATTTCTTAAATTTTTACTGTGAATGTAGGAAGGGTTGTGTCCCCTTTCACCCCAAACAGTGTAAATAAATGCTTTTTATAGTGTAGTATATCACAAGTGTATTTAATTTCAGAAACCATCTTTCTGAAGTATGATTTGCAGCAATGTACTTAAGGATGTGACTGACCCCGGGACCCCAAGTTTGAATACTGGCTCATACACCTGCTGCAGGAATGAAGAATGGGCTTGTCCATCATTGGGAGGTTTTGGACATGGCAGGAGTTTCACTAATATTTGGAGGCCAGAAGCTTCTGCAGATTGCCTGCCCAGCTAAACAGTTTGTCGGCACGGAGGGATAGATTTCTGTCCCAGAGACTTCCCTTACTCTGGAATAAACTATATCAAACAAAGCTCATTAGCACTCCAAGAAAAATCTTGATTGGGTGGGAAATAGGAAATTCACCCTGGGGATAACTTCTGTGGCTCTGCTAGACAGTGGCACAGGAAAATTTTCTTGGGTGGCAAAAGCCAGGGTACCTTTTTGGCTGAGCTTGTTATAGGCCCGATAGCCTAGTACCTACCTATGACTTGCTATCAAATGCATGATGGTGTCCTGTGGCTCCTGATGGGTTACTTTCCTCTGTTACTATTGTCTGCCTTGTTTTTCACTTCTGAGAATTTGGGGACCTGTCCAGAACTAGTTATATTTGGATCAACCTTGTAGGATCTTTTGGGGAGAGCCAAGGCACAGCATCTTGTTGAACCAAAGGACTGTGGGCTAGGGAGTGGAAGGGAAGTTTAAGGTTGGCTTGCTTAATGCTGTCCAATGAAAGCTTGTTTACAGACTTTGCTAGCACTTATCAAGAGAGCCAGCAATCTGTATAATCACTCTTAATTGCATGGAAGTTCAGATCCATTTTGTGCTGACTGGATTAATGGCAATATTGGTATTGGGGGTTATGACTGACTCCGTACCTAAACCCTGACCATTTTTTGTTTTAGTAATTGGTACTAAACACTTAAATGCTGTTGGCAGTGTTTGCTTTTCAGCAGTCAGGGACAGTACATGTGAGCCTTCTGAAAATGCTGCCACAAATTCACCTGTGGTTGCACAGCAGCTGATTTTTACTAGGAATTATTGGATCACTTATGTGGATAACTTATTTGTCTCGTCATATCACTGGTGCCCACAACTGAAAAGTAACATTTAAATGCAACTTTCCTCAAGAGCATACAGGGAATGTGCACTGCTGTCCTTGGTATGGTCTTTTAATATCCACACCCATGTCAGGATTGTACACTGACATGTTAGTGGGGTGTTTGTAACACAGCAGACCCTTTTCTCCTCTGACTCCATGAACCCTAGTTGTCTTCCAGTGCCCGTTATCCATGATTACTGCTTTTTCAACTACACAATTCCCAGGAAGGTGGGTAGAATTCTGTAAATTATTGTAGGTTTCTTCTGGTGAAGTATTACTGACAATTCTGTGTAGAGCCAGACTAGTTTCAGTTTTTGACATCTTAGACCTGCAGGACAAACCCCCCTTTCCTATCTTGAATGACTTACAATTGAGTGTTCTGTAGTGTTGGAGCTGGGAGGCAAACAAGTGAGCCTGTAGGAGAAAGATGGCTGTGGGCATTTGATGGGAGGTGTTGGTGCTGCAGAATGTTGAAAATTGCTGCAGCAGACAAAATGGCCAGTCCAGATGAACACTACCTATGCTGTTCATCTAGGAATGTGTAACTTGGTATAGTATTTAAAAAGTTAAGAGTAATTTGCACTCACTCTATTAGATGCTTGACTGTCCATAGATCTCTCAGGGTTACTAGGAACAAGCCAAATTATGCTGGATGGTGGTATAACTAATTCTTGACATGTGATGCACTGTCATGCAGTTTGGCAATGTAATTGTGTACAAAAATGTTTGAGTTTAATCTGACCATCTTTTTCACTGTCTACAAACCTTTTGAGTTGTGTGAAGTTGGGTGCAGCCTACTGCATGGAAGTTTTGTTTCACTTAAGTTTTTGGTTATAGCTACCCAGTTGCTGATCCTCTGGGCTGTGGAGACTGATGTCAAAGCCTTCCCAGATCCATGCTTGTTAAATGCCCGACCCCTCCCCCCACTACAGCCAAGTTGTCATTTCCTGCCCCTAATTATTGAGCTTCTAGACAAATGCACATCAACCATTGTGGGTCTGAGCAACAAGCCTGTGCAACTCTAGATTCCCTTTCTTTAGTAAATCTCCTGTGATAGTCAAGATGGGGTTTGAATTCCCACCAGTGCCATCCAAATATGTGATTAAGGGTGGTCAGTGGCACCAGAATGACTGGTAGTTTCACTGCCACCCAGATATAAAGAATGTATTTTCAGTACCAAGAGGGTGGTCTTCAGTCATTCCACTGGTGTCTATCAGATTAAAGTACCAAGTGCACATAATTCTAACTTGAATTTACAAAAGGCAAACTGGCCCCAAAATGTAAAAGGATTATGCATCCCTGTCGAGAGTGAGCTTTCAGTATCCATTTTCAGAAGCAAATTTTTGGACCTAATGCCCCAACCCCCTTATCATTCTGAGTCTGTTGTAATCTTGTGCCCCTTACCACAGTAACTGCTTTTCATGCAAACTGCTTACCCACAATTCCCAGGGAGGACTGGTAGAGTTGGCAGATTTCTTCACAGCTTTCTTCTGCTACAGTACTGCCATCATGGTGGAATGAATACAGTTGCCTACATTTTATCTGCTGCTCATAAGTTAGGACAAATGTGAAATACTGCTTTTTAATAGCAGTAGACCCAAATGATCTAGCAAACTGGAGACTGGGTGCCAGAACTTGTTGTGCAGTGGTAAAAGATAACCACTCCTGTGTGGTAATTGGTGGAGAAGATTTGGCAGTGACAGGAAGATGAGTAAACAAGGACTTCCAACAAAGAAATGGATTGAGAGGAGACCTATAACAGGCATTACACTTAATAGTGTGGCATTGAATCGAAAGTGATAGTTGACATGCCCATAGTCCCCCATAGAAAAATGTGGTTAACCATACTCTCCATTTTCACTTAGCAATTCATGAGTTAATCTTTGTGGTATTAAGTCTTCCTCCATAATCTTATCAGCAACTTGAGACCCTTTGTCACGAAATGTGTTCAGGTTTCATATTAATGGTGCAAGGAAGTATGTACTAGAGAAGTTTAGGAAGAGGAAATAGAGAAGCAACAGTGTCTCAAAACTAAGTGGGTGATAGAAAAGAGGTGTTGGGTTAGGTATAGCAGTAAGGGTATGCAAGGAAAGTGGCATGCTGAACTTCAAGAAGTTATCAAAAAAATAAAGGCAGGAAGAAGTGGGCCATGGAAAAGATGGGCCAGACTATGGACTGGCTAACCGAAGCTAAGTGTCTTGAGAGCATCTCAAAATTCTACTAGCTTCTAGAAAGTGAATTTAAGTCAATTGCCATGGAGCTTGATAAGTTTTGTATTAAGATAAGGATGACAAACATAAAGGATGCTAATATACTCACCAATTCAGAAGACATTAAGTGCAGATGGAAGGAGTAATTCCAAATAGTTTTCATGTCGCAAGTAAGGCTTATAATGAAAGTTGAACCCACCCCAAGTTAAATGAGTGAAGGAAAAGCAGCAGGCGTAGATGAAAATGACAGTTGTGCCCAAGATATTGGGTGCACTGGGGAAAAAGTGACAAAGGTCCTAATTGTGATTTGGAGAGGTGTATTCCAGATGCCTACAGAATAAACATTGTACTGGCAATATTGAGTAGCAAAGGGGATTTTTCTCAAGTGTGGGCAGTGTAGAAGTTTTAAAACCCCATCTCCTATGCTAGGGGATGGTGATAAATTATGCATGGTAGTAGAATATAAGGAGGTCTGGATACAAAGTAGTACAACTGACCATTGAGAGACGGTGGAGATGAATGTGCAGATGGCCATTCCCAGACTTGAAAACGTACAATAAGGTTCCACAAAGCAATTTGGGTGGTCTTGCATTGTTTTGAAGTCACAGAAAACCATGTAGGGCTGTGTACAAAAATGCAAGGAGCAAAGTACAGTGTTCAGATGTGGGAATAGGTTTGCCTCTGTGTTCAGCTCTGACACTATTCCTGTTCATATTTGTGATGAGCCACAGCTGCCAACATGTTTGAGGAGACAGACTAACAGTATTGCTGTATACAGACATTGTGGCCCTACTAAACAGTCTGATCAGGAACGTCAGTAATTGAAAGGTGACTGGTGCACACTGCAGGCACATGGGATGAAACTTAGTACAAACAAGGGTCATAATGACTTGGAAATTGGAAAAAGCTGAAATTTGAGCTGGAAGGAAAATGGAGGGAAATGTTTTCAAGTATCTGGAAGGTGTGGTTAAGGGAAAAATTACAGGTCATTGTTGTGAACGGCAGCATATCTTCTAAGTTTTAAGTGTAGTGTGTAGTAGAACAATGAAGCTGAAGATGACTTGATAGAGTAAGTGTGGGAGACTGTAATAGAGCAATGAACAGGCTGTAAATGTTGCATGTCTTTTTTTAATCCATCAGCGCCTTCTGGTATTCAGCCAAATAAGTGTTACGTTCTTGACTTGTACTGCTCTGGATAGGTGTTGGGCTAATGACCACAAGGACCTTTTTTAAGCCTAGCCATGCATCCTGATGCTCTGACAAGTTCTGACATACTTGATAAGTGTAAGCATTGGCCTGGGAGATGACCCATTTTCAGGTTACCTGTTTGCATTAGCGACATAGGTGCCAAACCACGGACAAATTTCCTGTTTCCCATCCACTTGTCCAAGTTGCACTTGAATTGGGTTAGGGAGGAGCTCTGCTTCACATGGATGGGGAACCTGTTCCATAGGCAGGGTAGTCTCTGGGATGCATACCAATTTTTCCAGCAGGTCCTGTTTATATCACAGGCAAGGTTTAGTTAGAATGGGTATTTCTGGTTCTTTGTTTTGTGGCTATGTAGGAGGTCCATCAGTGGGTTATGGCAATGCCCTGTATTCTAGGCATAGATCTCCCCTCAAATGCCTGTAGGAGACAATGCAGGGATAGGGCCTTGAGGCGGCCAGCATAAGACATATTACTTATGCCTTGTATTTTAGTGAGGAACCTCTGGATGTTTGATGTGCCTGTTTAGGTACATACAAAAGGGGGCATTGTACTCAGTGATAGGTCTGATGAATGCCGATTTACAATGGAAAAATGACTTCCTTGGGAATATGCCATTTCCTCACCACTGTAGACATGTTATGATCAAAGGCTAGATTACTGTCCCAAAGTCCTGTACTACTGGTCAACTTAAGGGGTGTGGTCAATATCGTAATTACCAGGGATGGATGACTTCCCATAGGATGATGCTAGTATGCATTTCATTAGTTTTAGTCCATGGCTCTACCAGTATCAGTCTCTCCTGGGGCACATTTGTCAGTATGAGATTAAATGACTGCTTAATTTGCAATCTACAAATTTGGTCAGCCAGAGACCACTGACATTGACCTTTATGTCTTAAGTAAATGCCAAAAAGTCCAAGGACTGATCCTTGAGGGGTTCCACTTGTGACTGGCCTCTGTAGAGGTAGACTCCCAATTCTAACTCTCTGGGTTCTGTCTGGGAGACAATTGGCTATCCATAGTGTGACATACAGGTTTGTACCTAAAATCTTGAGTTTGTCTGCCAGAGTGGGGTATTGTCAAGTGCCTTGGCCAGGTCAAGGTAGGCAAAAAAATTTTGCCCTCGTCCATTGCTTTGGTGACCTTTCCAAAGAAGTCCACCAGGGTGAGTAGGCATGATCTGCTCTTCACTAAACTGGGTTGGATTCAATGTCTAGACGTTTACTACATCTCTGTTCATCTCCATTCTTATTTTCATGGCTTTGCATATAAAACTAGTGATACGTGGGGGTCTGTAGATAGCCAACCTTTGTGCAGAGGGATGACTGCCTTTCTCCATTCATAGGAAAGTACTAGGCTATCTGCCTGAGGGCATTTATAAGCCTAGCCAGTGTCTGCTTTCACCGCCCCATTGATTAACTGATCCTGTCTAGCAGAGCCAATGAAGTGATCCCAGGGGTGTATTTTCTGTTACCCATCCACTCGTCAAGATTCCTCTTGAGTGTTAGTGAGGGGCTCTGCCTGATGTAATTTGGAAGTTTGTTTCAAAGCCTGGGGAGTCTCTTGCGACCAGCATCTATCCCACCAGCATGTTCTATTGTGGCGAGGTTTAGTTCACTAGTGTGTGTGGCTCGCAGTGACTTGGATTTATTTAGGGGGAAGCATGTCCATCAATTCTGAGTTGGACACTGCTTTGTAAGTCAGGCAGAGATCACCTCTGAGTAAGCAATATGCCAAGTACAGCCATAGTTTTTTCAGTCTGGCTGCATAGGGCATGTTTGAGGCCAGTAATCCTCTTGGTGAGGTACTTTTGTGGTCTTTCCAGCTGTTGGAAGTGTCTTGTGAGGTACATCCCAAATGGGGCATTGTAATCTATGATGGGTCTAATGAGTGAGTAGAGGGGCACTATAACCTCTATTTCTACATGTGAACCCTTTAGTAACTAGATGGGCCACATAGGATTTCCTAACTACTTTGGCAATATGATTGTCAAAGGAGAGAACTATCTACCTGGGTCCCCAGATCTCTACCTCTTCTGTATTAAGGGGGCTGCCACCTATGTTGTAATTCGTGGGTGTTTTTCCCAAATGGAATGACTATGCATTTTTTATTTAGCTTGAGGTCATGACTTTTGGAGGATGTCCGTGTCAGCCGGAGAGTCAGTTATGGCTCCCAGTTTGCAGTTAATGGTGAACTTGGTTAGCCCTAGTTCTCCTGTGTTTGCCTGTACTTCTGAGAAGTATATGCTGAATGGTAAGGGTCCCAGGACTGAGCCTTGCAGGACACCACTTGTGGCTGGTTTAGTCTGACCTGGAGCCTGCTATTCTTGTGAGTTCTGTCTGTAAGCCAGTTGGTAACACATATTGTGATGTAGGGGTTTAGGTTCAGGCTGGTGGGTTTTTCTGTAATACCAGAGTGGGGAATGGTGTTGAAAGCCTTGGCGAGGTCAAGGTAGGCTGTGTGAACCGCCTTTCCCTCATCTATGGCCTTGGTGACTCTACCAGGTTTAGTAGGCATGATCTGCCCTTAAAAGCTGTACTGGGTCTGGTCAAGTGTTTGGAGGTTCCCAATGTCATGAGTTCCATGATGCACTCCATAGCCTTGCAGACCAGGCTTATGGGGTGATGGTTACCAGGGTCAGTTGTGGCCCCTCCTTTGTGGAGAGTAACCATTGCTGTGCACCATTCTATGGATACGTAGCCTGTGGAGAGGCTGAGGATGAACAGCATGTTTAGGTGGGGGGGATTAGTTCGTTCTGTAGTTCGTGCAAGATGCAGCCTGGGACACCATCTGGTCCCATTGACACTGGCTTTTGAAAGGGATGTTTTCACCTGTGAGTGATTTTTGGGACACTACACTTTTCCGGTATTGTTGTGAGCCCTTTTGGAGTTGAGGGGGGTGAAATTTGCACTGACTCCATCTGCCAGGACGTTGGCAATATCAGTAGGTTCAGTATATTTTGTGCTATTTTGCACTAGTTCAGTGCATATCTATGAGTTGCCACTTAGATTCTTAACATAGCTAAAGAAGGCTTTGTGGGTATCTTTTGAATCATTGGCTATTTTTCTTTCGAAGTTAGCCTTGGATGATTTCATGAGACCTTAGTTTCTTACTGATACTGATCAGGGATGTCTTTCTTCTTGGGATTTGCTTTTTTCTGAACTAATTTCCTCCTATTGTATAGCCTGTTTATTGCAGGCGTCCACCAAGCTGGTTCTTTGTTAGAGGAGTGAGTCTTGGTTTTGCTAGTGATGGCACGATCCATGCATCCTTGTAGGTGCTCAAGAGTGCATTTTGTAAAGGTTTCTGCAACTTGGGCAGAGTTGTCCTTTAGCGTGGGGGCTGTGAAACTTACACCTTTGTCTTAAGGTGAAGTTTGCTTTAGGAAAGTTTTTACTGTTTCTGTAGTTGGGGGTGGTGGGGTGGACATCCAGATTGATTAGTTTATGGTCTGATCTAACCAGTGACAGGTTGACCTCTGGTGTGGAACACCTGTCGCCTGTGTTGATGACCAGGTGCAATATGTTTCACTTCTGGTACGGGAGTTTACCAGCTGATCCAGGGCATTTAAGTTAATTAATTCCAGGAAGTGCTGGGCCTGAGAATTTGTACTAGAGTAGTTTTCCCAGTGAATGGTAGGGTAATTGAAATCGCCCAGTATCAGTGTTTGGTAGGACCTTCATGTTTGCCTTTGTTGACATAGCTAAAGAATGCTTTGTGGTTGCCCTTGGCCTGGGAGACTGAGTTTGTCTATATGAACAAAAGCTCATATAAGCAAACACTCAATTAGTGAATTTTGGACATCAAAAAATATTGTGGGAGGCTGTGCCCCCCTGCTAAATATATATTCCAACTCTGGGATTGCACTACAGTGAGGAAAGGGCAAAAGCTCCAATCTTCACTGTACTATGATCCCACAACACACACCTCAATGTCAGTTTCGCTCGTGCGCATTCGCTTATATGAACTTTCGTTCATATTCATGGCAACAAACCCTTTTTTTATTGCTTAGACTGGTGAATATCACTCGTTAGTATCCAGTTTGCAACTATGTAGACAGACTTGTGTGCAACTAGATATTGGAGAAATTTCAATTGTGCGTTTACAAGAAGAATGTAACTAAAGGTGTAGAGTCTGTACAGAGCACTGCCAAATACTGGAGGGGAAACTAATAGACCCTGAAAATTTAAAGATGTATTTAGGCAGGTATTCTGAAGTTAGAAGCAAGTTGAGCAGTATTTAAAACAGAATTAGCTTGTCAAGAATGATGAAGAGGTGGAGTCGCATGAATGGCTACTACTAATGCTGGTATTACCACAGCTTCACTGTTGGGGTACAATATGTCTTTGCTTCTCTCACCAGAAGCAAAATGTTGGCACCAATCCCAGGAAGAGTTTACAATTTGTCAACAGCTGTGTCAGAACCAATACTTCAGCCGAACTACTAAATCAGTTTTTGCGTTTCTTGAGATTTTCTTGTACTTAATCATTGCCCTGCATACCACATATTTAGTACAGTGAAACTTAAGCTTGCTTATGTGGTTTGCTTTTCAAATGCTATTAGCATGAATGGGATAAGGTTGTCCAAAAAGCTTGCACTACTACTTGATGGGTTAGTATTTTAGAATTGCATAAATTTATTGATCATTTAAGCTGTGAGACTTTGTCTATATAAACTTGTAGAGTACAACCTAGCTAGACGGGCAGTATATAGTTTTCTGCCTAACTTAAGAATTTTGAATTTGCATCATGGCATGTATGCCATGTTTCTCCATAGGTTCACAGATTAGTACTAGGCTAACTGTCCTTGTGGGCCATTTTAAGCCTAGTCAGTCACCCCATGTGAGAATCAAACATTGCACCCTGTCTGTAAGGTAACCACCTTAACCATTATGCCAACCTCCCACTCCATACTGCAGTAATGGATTCAGTGTCATTCCCAACATTCATGTACCCTATGTTTTTGTGATGCCCATATTAAGTAAATGGGTCAAACTGTTATACTCCTAAACTTCAGGATGTCATTTTGGATTGTGGCATAGCTGTATACTAAATTTTACAGAACACTGCAAGTTTTCTTGCAGCAGTTTACTTTCACAGATTTGCCTTGTCTTTTTGCTGGCTTTGATAGCATAGTATTCTGTAAATTCAGTGGTAATTTGAGTGTGTAAACCAAAGTAGGAGAGGTGATATCTTATCTAGTCTGTGTCCCTCAAGTTTGAGTAGAGTTTAATGTGACATTTGTGGAATGACCATCTAGTTTTGTGATACTAACACATTGAATGTTCATCTTTTTATTCCTTATTTACTTAGGAAACATGTTGGCAATGACTGGAGGCAAATTAAGGCTGTGAGCCATTTCTTGTGGTGATGGGATTCCCTGAGCCTGTATTTTGCTTACTGTGCCCTTTAGCAAGTCACTTAACCTGGCAGCGCTTTGGAGCAGTTAGGGGATTAAAAATGGGCTAGGCTTATCAATGATCTGTACCACATGCCTAACTGAGATGGCTACCTAACTAGGCCAAACTATGATCCTAATGTCCAGTTAAAAAGGTATACCCAATTCCACTAAGGTTTAGTGCAGTGCAAACAGTTGAAAATAAGTGCACAGTGATGCCATTTGTTAGAATAGAGGTGTCTAAAGTATCCAGTGTTCCCAGCACATTTATAATTCCACCAGTAATAACATTTACAATGTGATCTAATTGTTTGCATGTTCTTCCCATGTAAGGCTCCTTCTAGAAGCTTGATGTTTTCCACCTCAAGAAAGGAAAGTATTGATTTCAAACTTAGTCCTCTCAATTGAACTTGAGATTTGCTGTCAGCATGAAAATGGAAATTAATGGAGCTATGGCCAGTGTTACACATACCAGGTGATACTTGGTGTAGGAGTCATTTGAACCAGCCATGTTAGACTTCAGCTATGTGCTTAGTATCTTCCAGAATGGAGATCTTGGACCCCAGACTGTGTGCCACATGAGGGCTAGCTCCATTATGTACAAAAAGTTGTAGGCGATCATGCTGCATGTCTTAATGATGTATTTTCTGGTGTAAGTGGGTTGAGAACCTGCCTTTATCCAGGTCTGGAACCTCTATAGTAAAGGATATGGGATATTTTGTGTCCATGAGACAAGGTGGAAGGGCAGCACACCCTGGGATCCAGAGCTTATGACTTGGGCAGAGGACTGGTGTGGGAGTGGAGTTTCTTTGCTTCCACTGTAGGATACACTGAGCAGGACAGAATTGCCTGGGTCCACATGGTTGGGGATAATCAGCATAATTGAAAATGCCATTCTAAACACCTGTCTAGCGCATGGCTTAATGGTGGAAAATATGGTTTGCCTAGAGAAACTTGTCACACGATCAGAGTATTCAATGTGCAATTAACATTTTAACGGGGGAAAGTCCAATTTGGAATAAAGCCAATTTTTCAGTAGAGGCCTGGGGAGAAATGCTCCAGATGCATGTCTTTGTAATGTGCCAGGAAACCCACACAGGGACGTGTAGATTCTGCATAGAAGGCACCCCAACTGAGAATCGAACAGAGAACCTCTTGCTGTGAGTGATGGACCTCCTATTGATAAAAGGGGCAGTGTAGTAAAGTTCAGTTTTGCAGAGTCATCCCTTGTGAAAACTGTCTACATAAACCATTTGTGGCCACAATCTGCCACTGGTAGTGGTTAGAGAAGGCTCTTATGTCAGCAGAGACCAAGCTGGGGGTTGCCCGGAAGAAAAACCGGAGCTGAAATACTTATGCCTCTAGCACCTTAGGAAGAAGCAGAATTTGAACTGAAGAACATCAGCATTTCAAAATAGAATGGGTTAAGGATGGAACAGATTTGTAATTGACCCAGCCATTGAAGGTGGGTGCATAAATGAATGCTGGTTGTGTAGTGCAGTAATTTTAGGTTAGTAAAATAAAGTGCAGGAAGTGGGCATGGGGGGGGGGGGGGCAGACCAGTAGGAGTTCTTTGGTGTGCTGTTCAATCTATAGATATTTTCAGTCCTGGGTCTGCTGATGTGTTGGCATTGACAGTCTGGTTTCTGGATGACTGAATTTGCAGATTACAAATTAGGAGCAATCCTAGAATCCCCCACTGACGCATTCTCCAGGAAGTGCTGACAAATACCTGGTATTAGAGCCATGGACTAAAACCAAATGCCAAGAAATGCAGAACAGTATCCTTTGGGAAGTCATCCACACCCTTAAGAGTTGACCTGGTTGTCAGGGACTTGAGGACACCCAGGCAGTAATCTAGTTTTTGACCATCACATGTCTATGGTAGTGAGAATCATTCCATGTTCAACTTATAAAGGTATGGCATCTAGGTCCAAAGAGGTCGTTGATCCACTAATCGGCATTAATCAGACCTGTCAAACAGCACTAGAATTCCCTGTTCTAAAGATTTAAACCTTGCCTGGGATATAAATAGGAGCTTCTGGAGAGAGAGAGGTATATATCCTAGAGACTACCCCTTCTTTGGGACAGGCTTCGTATCCATGTGAAGCAGACTTCCTCCCCAACACAAATCAAGTGCAACTTGGGCAATTGAATATGGAGCAAGAAATTCATATCTTGTTTGGCACCTATGTCTCTAATGGATAGACAGCTTGTAAATGTTTAATTTCCCAGGCCATTGTAAATGTTTCACCTCCCAAGCCCCTGCTTACACTTACAAGGGTACCAGAACTTATCAGAGATTTGGGATGCATGGCTTGACTTGAAAAGGTCCTTGTGGTGGTTGGCCTAGTAGGCTTCTATGAACCTATAAACTTAAAGGATAAGAAGAAATACTGGTTAGCAAATGGAGGCAGAGAGCAATCACAATAGCATAAGACATCCAAAACTGTACTAGTGTTTGTCAAGTGACTTGACAGGTGGCATAATGCTCTCAGGTTGCAAAACAGAGAAAATGGATATCAAAAACAGTCTACACAGCGAGGTAGAGGACATCTAGCACTAAATATTTCAAGAAATTTCTGAATGAAGACAGACCAACTGAAGCAGAAGCTGGTATGAAAAAGGGTGGAGAATAGAGCATATAAGGTCAAAGTGCAGTTAAGAAAATGAAGGGGGAAATTGCCAGGCTTAAGTGTTTAAGTAGTTATGATAGCATTATTGGGTGCGCTTGGTAGGAGACAGGGTTTCATGAGGTGCACACTCATTTGGATGAGACATTTAAGCCATGGCTTCGTCTAATTTGCAATCCTCTGCAAATTTAGTCAGCCTTGGGCCATCATTATTAGCTCGGGGGGGGGGGGTGTAGATTCCAAATTGCCAGTAAAGAAACGGGAATGGATGCAATGGTGATACCTCAGGTGTAAAAGATCTGATGGCACTTAAGTGTTGTAAGTTCCCCTGGGCCCTGGCCTGGTCTTCCCTAGTTGATATGAACCTCTGGTCTTCCCTAGTTGATATGAACCTCTGGTCTTCCCTAGTTGATATGAACCTCTGGTCTTCCCTAGTTGATATGAACCTCTGGTCTTCCCTAGTTGATATGAACCTCTGGTCTTCCCTAGTTGATATGAACCTCTGGTCTTCCCTAGTTGATATGAACCTCTGGTCTTGTCTTGACAAGAGACCATTGGCCTAGTGTTACTAACATCTCCCGTAAGTTGGGATACTTTTTGCTCAGATTTTGTTGAATTCTAGTGCTAGTTTACAGGAGCAAAGGGGATGTTTACAGATGTGGTCTGTACAAACCTCAATCCTCTCATGCAGCATGAAAGTCCTGGAGAAGTTTAATAAATTAATATGTAGTGTACTGGAAAGTGTAATGGGAGGCAAGCAATCTGGATGCGGTATAACTGATGCATTGTTTGCAGTAGGATAATGAAGTTGGAGCGGAGGAGAGCCCAAGGGACAGACATGGACAGTATGCACAAAAGGTGCAGGTGGTGGGTGGGTAATGCACAGGGGCTGGAGCATGACAAAATGGGTAATAGTTGAATAATAGTGGCTATGGCCAAATGCCAGTCCAGTTTAGAGGGCAGCACCCACCCATCCATTGCTTCAGTGATTGTCCTGTTGGTCTAATCGTTAGGATTTGTTGGCTGTTTACTCAGTAAATCATGCAAGTAATTAGATCTGTAGTGCTGAGACGTGTATCTAGCTGTCGGCACACCTTGGAGGGATGCAACCCTCCACAACTGACAAGGAGATGAAGCAAGACTCCTCCACCAATTAGAAAAGTTGCTTATGCCCTTCAGAGAAGTGGTTACAAAGACCCACCACTGATCCTCTAGGTCACCTTCAGCAGGGAAACCTCCAGACACTTAAACATGCTATTGAATTTGGTATTCATTGCCACAGTTTCTTAAATGAGAGTTTAAATTCAACAACAAATGCAGAACTATATTTGTTCAGTCTAAGGTATTGCTCGCGTTTGGAAATGGGGAAAACATTTTGTCAACTGTCAGCTCAGTTAATTTGTGTTTCAGTTGCACTCATTTAATTGGGAGAAATGGTTAATGTACATGAAAATGTATCTTCCTTCTTTCTGGGAAGAGTTCCCTGTTCACATTTTAATTGAACATTTATACTTCTTGGTCTGAGTTTTTTGTAAAATTCCCAGCATGAAAAGAAATTTATTTAAATTATTCAGTAACTCACGTTAAGACTAAAGATGTTTCCCCTTTACTTCAGATTTTAGTTTTGTGCTTGGAGGTGCTGAGTTTTGGCAGCCATTTAGTTTAGTCTTTATTATTTCAGCTACAAGTTTAGTCATGATATTCTTTGTGAAATCTAATGTAGATTTATTGTAGTTTTAAATCAATTTAGTGTCATCTTGCCATTGTATTTAGCATTTTAACATAATGACTGGAATGCAGAGATTCCTGCTGCTAGCACTAATCTGCCAGTTGGCATGATGGAATGAATGTGGGTAATTTGACATGAGGCGATAGTGTTCCTAACAGCATGCATTTTTATGGAATGAGTCCGTAAACTGAACAAGGATAAATGCCTCCCCATTAAACACATTTCCTATTCACATGGACAAACTAAAATACGTGTTTGTGTTTAGGGATTTTACTAAGTGTTTCTTTACTGGCAGTTTGGAATTCACCCCCACCATGGCCAATGTTGGTGACGTTTGGCTGACTAAATTTGCTGATTGCAAATTGGAAGCAAAAATTGAATCCCCCCCCCCCCACACACACTGACGAATGTTCTGCAGGAAGGGCTGACAAACTGGTTGCTAGAGCAGTCGACAATCTCATTGCCAAGAAATTCATAATGTCCTTCAGGAAGTCCTCCACCCCTGGTTAACTGTCATATTGACAACACCTCCTCGGAGTGGACTCAGTAGTCAGGGACTTGGGGATGCACAGTAATCTATTTTTTTCCACGTGTCTGCAGTAGTGAGGAAATTTTTTTGCAATTTATAAACAAAGGTGGCATCTAGGTCCAAGGAAGTCTTTCACTTTTCGGCATTCATCAGACCTATCATTGAGTAC
The DNA here is from genome assembly GCF_019279795.1 of Protopterus annectens. Classification (NCBI taxonomy): domain Eukaryota; kingdom Metazoa; phylum Chordata; order Ceratodontiformes; family Protopteridae; genus Protopterus; species Protopterus annectens. The sequence goes on from NC_056729.1 coordinate 1,678,292,217, forward strand.
AGTACCCCTTTGGTATGTACCTAACCAGCCATACAACAGTTGGAATGTCCATAGAAGTGCCTAATCAAAAGTTTACAGGCATAAATGTCCTATGCAGACTGTCAAGGCCATATCCCTGCATTCTGTCTTAGTCTGAGGGGAGATCTATGCCTGCCATACAGTGCATTGTCAGACCCCACTCTGATGGGCCTACTGCATATTGGCAGAACAGACCACCAGAATGAACTATTCTACTAACTTAAAACCTTGCCTGTGATATAATGGGAACTGCTGTAGACTGGTATCTATCCCTGCGACTGCACCTTCTCTGGAACAGGCTCCCAATCCATGTGAAGCAGATAATACTCTTGAACAGGCTACCCATCTGTCAAAGTTCATTAGCACTTTTCAAGAAAAATCTTAAGTGGATGGGAAATAGGAAATGCACCCCAGAGATTACTTCTGTGGCTCTGCTCGACAGGGGCACATGAAATTCTCAATTTCCTACTGTACAACTCTGTTCCTTGCTGGCTATTTCTGAAGAGGATATTGTCTGTAGTGGGTTTTACCCAGTAAACAATTATAAGTAGGTGAGGTTCAGCATGTGGATGTTGCACAAGTCTTATTCCCACATGAGGTTAATCAGTCTAGGTCTCTAGTCCCTGACAAAGTTCAACTATGATTTAGTCCTGGGCCATCCTCTGCCCACTTCTAATGGAGAAAGATGAGCATGCAAAACTTTCATTCCTCCCTAGGGTCTGAAACTGTTTTCCCCCCTGTCTTAGCTGGCTCAGTTTTTGGCACAATGCAGCTACATTAGCCAGAGTTTGTGATTAGATTGTCCTCTAGTGCATTCCATAGGTTATTGCTAGGCTATTGACCTCCAGGGGAGTTTATAAGCTTAGTCGTGCTTCCCAAGTTGTGAATCAAACCCTCTACCATGGGTTTGTGAGGTAAATACTAGGTTTAGTCTGCATCAAACCCTCTACCATGGGTTTGCGAGGTAAATACTAGGTTATTAGTTTGCAGACTATTAAGCTTGGCCAGCAACCAGTGTCAGAATTAAATGCTCTACCCTGAGTTTGAGGCAAAGAGCTCAGCATTATGCCAGTCTCCAATAGAATAGAAAGGGTTGTTTTTAAAATACATGTTTTACTCGAGTGCCAGTGCTAATCCTTATATTTTTGTAGTCAGGTATATAGTTTTTAAAAAGTGCAGAAAAATTAAAGTAACAATGAACAGATTAATTTCACAAATTAATGCTGGCATCTGATGCAACAACCACAGCTTGCACAAATGAGTGTAGCGGGAATAAATTGTTAAAAGTATGTATTCTGCACAGTCTGTTTTTGTAGTTAATTTGTGGTTTAATTTTCTACATGAACCCCAGTCATGGAATTCTACCACAGTTTTCATGTTGGCAACTAAGCTGTCAGCTGTTTAATACTGTAAACAATCTATAATTTAGCCCTTTGTAATGACCCATATTGCTGGAAAGGCTCCAGTTTGGATCACTTTATTAGCCTAGTTAATAAACACACGCATAACTATACTTAAATTCCTTTGCTTTTTTTGAGAGTGAAATTCCAGCCGTTTAGTGTTCTGTGTTTGGCTATGGTGATCAGCCCTGTTTTTTTGTTGTGCTGGTAAGTCTGATAAAGTGGTGTTAGCCAAGAATGGGAGTTGCGACTTTCTGGTCCTTTCAGCTGTCTACCCTTTTGCTACTCAAAAGTTCTGTGTAATATCCACTGCTTCCACTAGGTGCCAGTAAATACCATTGAAAAAAACCTTCCCTCACTCCAGCGAGCACTGCTGTCTAGGACATTAGTCTGGCTCCCTCTGGGTAGACTTGTTGCCTGTGACTGGCCTAAAACCTGCTTAATCAGTATTTGTTATGGACACCTTTGTATTTGCAGGCTAACTTCAGTGCAGACTTAATGGACCTGTTTGAGTGCCTGGAATACATAGTCATTAGATGGAAGATAGTTGGTAGGGAGACTGTAGTTTTTAAAACATTCGTTGCCCGATTCTAAGAGCATCATCTACAGTAATTGTACTGTACTTGGTCAAATTTAATTATGCACTTTTGACAGTGTTAACCACATTAAAATGCATGCTGGTGCAAATTCCTTAATTTTTATGGTAGCTAGTCCAGTCTTGTAGAGGGGATAAAGCCTTGAGTTTGACAAGACCAGATTTTAATAGCTTTTGCATCTGATGATGCTATAAGGATGGATGGACATCCCTATTGTGGGAGGAGGCTATGGCTCACCCCCCCCTCCCGTTCTGGCATTGGCCAAAGTTCAGATGACACCAGGCATGTAAGGTCAGAGTAGATGATGCTTCTGTGTGGGCCTAGAGTGGGGCATACTCTAGCTACTCCCCACTGGCTTTCAGGCCTGGGATTCATGTCTGCACAGAAGATGGGGCTTGCTACTTGCAAAAAAACCCAGACTGGCCACAGTAGGGTCCTGTTTCACTTGCTCCTGTCCTGGGTACAGGAAGATTTCATAGCTAGAATTGCCCCTTTCTGGAGGACTAGGACTCAGAAAAGGGGTACAAAGAAATACAAAAAGGGTCTCTGGCAGATGCACTGGGACAAAGGGGCTACAGAGGGAGCCAGGGATCAGATGTCAACAGTAGGACAGAACCAGCAAAAGTATTCATATTGTAGTGGTACCTAAAAGGATGTATACTGTCAAATCTTGAAAGAACCCAGCCACTGGGGATGCATAAGCCAGTACATTTCTTTGTGACTGTCCCAAGCCTGGATAAATGGGGAAGGTTGCGTCAGGAAGGGCATCCGCTGTAAAAATTTTCCAAATCATACATGCAGACAGTACAGAAGTACATACCGGATCGGTCGAGGCCTGGGTTAACTACCGCCACCAGTACTGTTGGCCAATAGGGTGCTGGCAGAAATTGGGTTACTGTTGGCCGAAGGAGAAGAGGGGAAGGCATGTCCGAAGGCAGGTAAAGGATAGTGAGGATTGGAACTTTGAATGTTGACAGTATGACTGGTATAGGGAGAGAGCTAGCTGATATGATGGACCGAAGGAAGGTTGCTATATTGTGTGCAAGAGACCAGATGGAAGGGGAGAAGGCTAGATGTATTGGAGGCGATTCCAAATTGTTTTATGGTGTGGATGGGAGGAGAAATTGTGTAGGCATTATCCTGAAGGAACAGTATGCCAAGTGTTTTGGAGGTGAAGAGCATCGGATAGTGATTATGAAGCTGGAAATTGGTATAATGAATGTTAGTGCATATGCTCCATAAGTTGGGTGTGTGATGGATGAGAGAGAAATTTGAGTGAGTTGGATGAAGTGATGACTGTACCCAAGGGTGAGACTGGTGGTTGGAGCAGATATCAATGGGCATGTTGGTGAAGGGAACAGAGGGGATGAGGAGTGTTGGGTAGGTATGGTGTTAAGCAAAGGAATGCAGGTCAGATGTATTTTGCAAAAAGGATGGACATGGCTGTGATGAATATGTATTATAACAAGAGGGAGGAGCATAGGGTGGCATACAAGAGTGGAGGAAGATGCACACAGGTGGATTATATCTTGTGTAGAAGGGCCAGTCTGAAGGAGATTGGAAACTAAAGTGGTGGCAGGGGAAAGTGTAGTTGGGCAGCATAGGATGGTTTGTAGGATGACATTGGTGATCAAGAAGAGGAGGATGAGTGTGAAGGCAGCACCAAGGATCAAATGGTAGAAATTGAAAGGGTAATTGTGAGATCAGGGAAGAGTTAAGATGGGCACTGGGTGGCAGTGAAGAGTTATCAAATAGCTGGATAACTACAGCAGAGCTAATGAGATGGCTAGAAAGGTGCTTGGTGTGACATCTGGAAAGAGGGAGGACAGAGACCTGGTGGAAGTACAGGAGAGTATACAGAGAAAGAGGTTGGCGAAGTGGGATTGTCAGAGATGAAGTAGACAAGAGTAAGGATGAGGTGCATGGCACAGACGTGGCGAAGGATAAGGCGTATCAAGAGTTGTGTAAAAGTTTGGACACTGAGGGAGAAAAGTACCTGTACTGATTGGCTAGACAGAGGGACCGAGCTAGTAAAGATGTGCAGCAGGTAAGGGTGATAAAGGCTGAGGGAAACATACAAACGAGAGTGTGAGCAGATGGAAAGAGTACTTTGAGGGGTTGAATGAAAGGAAAGAGGTTGGATCATGTGCAGATAGTGAATCATGAAGTGCAGTGGATTAGCAAGGAGGGAAGTAAGGATACCTATGAAGAGGAAGAACAGAAAGGCTTAGTCCGGAGGGCATGCCTGTGGAAGCATGGAGGTGTTTAGGTGAAATGGTAGTGGAGTTTTTAACTAGATTGTTTTAATGAAATCTTGGAAAGTGAGAGGATGCCTGAGGAATGGGGAGTGTTTTGGTATTGATTTTTTAAGAATAAGGGTGATGTGCACAGCTGTAGTAACTGTAGAGGGATTAAACTGATCAGTCACAGCATGAAGTTATGAGAGAGTAGTGGAAGCTAGGTTAAGAAGGGAGGTGATTAGTGATCAGCAGTATGGTTTCATGCCAGGAAAGAGCACTACAGTTGCAATGTTTGCTAGTGTTTAAGTACAGAGAAGGTCAGAAGGAGTTGCATTGTGTCTTTGTGGATTTAGATAACATATGACAGGGTGCCTAGTGTTGTATGAGGAAGTCGGGAGTACAGAAATGAGTGGTACAGGATTTGTACAAGGGTAGTGTGGCGATGAGGTCTGTGGTGGGAGTGACTGTTTAAGATGGAGGTGGGATTGCATAAAGGATCCGCTCTGAGCCCTTATTTGCAATGGTGATGGACAGGTTGACTAGATCAGACAGGAGTCAATGGACTGTTTGCAGATGACATTGTGATCTGTAGTGAGAGTAGGGAACAGGTGGAGATGCTCTAGAGACGAGAGGAATGAAGGTCAGCAGGGCTAAGACAATGTGTGAGAGGGAGGATAGAGGAATGGCGAGGATGCAGGGAGTAGAGGTGGCGAATGTGGATAAGTTTTTAAGTACTTGGGATCAGCAGTTCAGAGTAATGGTGAGTGTGGAAGAGGTGGAGAGTACAGGCAGGATGGAGTAGGTGAAGTGTAGAGTGGTTTGTAGTACCGGTAAGAGTGAAAGGGAAAGTCCTACAAGAGGGTAGTGAGACCAGCTATTATATGGGTTGGAGACAGTAGCACTGACAAAGGCAGGAGTTGGAGCTTGATGTGGCAGAGTTGAAGATTTGCACTGGGTGTGAAGTACATTAGAGGGTCAGCCCAAGTTGGAAGGTTTGGAGACAAAGCCAGAGGCAAGATTATGTTGGTTTGGACGTGCTGAGGAGGGATGCAGAGTATATTGGGGAAGGATGCCAAGGTTGAAGCTGCCAGGTAACGAAGAGGGAAGCCTAAGATAAGGTTTATGGATGTGGTGAGAGGACATGCATGTGGTTTGTGTGATAGAGCAAGATGCAGAGGACAGGAAGAAATGGAAACTGATCTGCTGTGGCGACCCCTTATGGGAGCAGCCAAAAGAAGACTGTCAAATCTTGAAAGGATGCTTTCCTGCGGGCAGTATTACTGCTGCTGTTGTAATTTTGATGTCATGTGCAACAATGTTCATGTTTTTGCACATCTTGGATGGGGTGACAAGAGTACCTCACTTGGTATGATAACATTTGTTTAACAGGTAAGTCCAACAGAGTACCCCTTTTCAGCAAAGGTTGGGGGAGAAAAGCTCCAAAAATGATTAACATTTACATTAACGTATATGGAGCTACAAAGAATATACAGTAATGGATAAAGCATCATATTTACATATATTGGATCTAATATTTGTACATTAGACATTGGATATTACTAAGGAGACTGCATGAGACAAGTGGTCTTTACAGTAGATTCAGATCAGTATGATTCTGCTTGATTAATTTTTATTCTAATGTACTTGGTATATCTATCTTATGGTAGAGTTGAGGGGGCTATCGGGTGAGGGGAGTAGGAGAAACTTAGTGTGGGGTATGGATATGGAAGAAGCAAAAAGGAAAGCTTAGAGGACTGTATAGTGATGGTGTTGGGTATGGGTAAGAGGCAAGAAATTATCAATTGTATAAAGTATAATGGCAAGATGGAGGGTAATGCTGAAGTTACAAGTTAAGGAACTGTATGATTAACTTGTTCTAGAATGAGCAGATACCTTTTTATTTAGATTTTGTGTGAAGGATTTAAAAATGTATCAGTGTGCAACAGCTGGAAGATGTAGATGGCCACTTGGCAGCAAATATATAAAAGTGAGGGACTCCTGATGGTGATCTCTTCCAGTGCATGTGCTTGACAACTGATTGCTAGTTACTTTCACCTTTCTGGATATTGCAACACCCTGATTTGTCAGTTGTAAATACATTGGGGTACACCGTAGCCGATATTTATCTGTACTCCCCAAGTTGGTATACATTTTAAAACTGCTTCACTTTCCAATTAGTGTATTTAACAAATGATTTGTCTAACTGTAAGCTTGCTAGACAGTCTCCTTTTCAGAGAGATGTCTGGCAGCACCATCTAAGTGACTTGCTCAGTATTGCCCATGGGCAGGTGGAGGTGATAAGAATTAAACCTGTAGCCTTGACTGCATTAATAGCTTAGATCTTAATCCTCTGAGCTAACTGCCAGACTTGGTAGGATTTTAAGAGAACACCTCTTTAGGATCTTTATTTGTCTTGCACTTTGCAGCAAATGTAAATATTCTGCAAAACTTGTTGCAAAGGGTGAGACAAGATTCTAAGGCTGATTTCTCCTAAAATCCTGCTATGTCTAGCCATTTGTACATCTTGAATTACCAGTTTCAGAAGCTTGCTATCTTCTACCTTTAATTGAGCGTAGCCATTTCTCAGAATTAGTGCCATTTATCCCTTCTCTGTTCATACCTCTTATGCTGTACATGACATTGTAGGCCTTGTGTAACTGGCCTCTGAGGAATTTAATATTTCCAATTGCTTTTAGAACTTGTCCTTCATAAATATTAAAACTGATGTATCCAGGGATGTACATAACTTTCCTGTTATGATCTGTAGGCTTTCTTGTACATTTTTATTGATGTAATGAACAGGTATCAACAGTTCTGCATATGACAGCTTTGTTTCTTGTATGTATAGTCCTTGATTTGAGAATTTCTTGTCAATATTTACACCTTGTTAGGGTGTGTCCAACTATGTGCTGCATTAGATTTCTTGATTTATTTTTGATTGACTTACAATTTCATTATTTTGTCAAAGTTGAGCTAAAAAGCGATTAACATCCAACATTTTTTAAAATTTACATCTTTAAGTATACTAAGACTGTACAACATTGGGGTAAGAGGAAATCTTTGCCCATATTGTTCCATAGTCTTGCGCTATTCAGCAGATAGTGTTTGAGACCCAAGAATCCATGATTAAGACTGAATTCTAATTTCGTCAAAACGCTAGTTTGCAAACTGCAGGATGTCTGTTAGTGTTTCTGCAGAATTTTCTAGTTTTGTAAAATGACAATGTATGAGTGTACAAGATAGACAAAAAGAAACTCCAGTAACTCACAACACACTGCGGAGGCTAGGAACGCAAACACTTTTTTTAATGGAAAAAACAGTAACGTGAAGTGCTTTTCATCCAGTAGATTCACCGGACTTCAGACAACCATTTAAAAATTTACAATTTAAAATCCAAAAACCAGTTCATTAACTTGCTGCACCCAGTCACAAAGCAATGACCTCACTAGGTGTTAAATACCTTAAAGTTTAGTTCCCCACACAATTAAAATTACAATCAAGGGTATGCTCCAGTTGACAAATACTAAATCCCTCACGTGCATCACCTAGTGATGTAATTGATTTGTGATTTGGTGCAACAAGTTAATGAACCAGTTTAGGATTTTAAATTGTAAATTTATTTTTAAATGGTTGAAGTCTGGTGAATCTACCAGATGAGAAGCACTTCATGTTACTATTTTTTCCATTAGTGTCAGTTTTCCTAGTCTCTGCAGTGGTGAGTTTCTGTGTGATGCAACTACTAGAGGTTTTCTCCCTTTGCCTTCTCTGTAAATAGCCTGTCAAGTTGGTCTTTCCTTCCATTAATGTCTTTTGGCATGATTTTTAAAATTAAGTCCTTTGTAAAACTCCTTGTGTCATCACCAAACAGTTAATCACACTTTACCCTGATTACGTACAAGGAACAAAGCTATATGCAGAAACTCAAACTGTTCATTGTGTCACAGTAAAAATGCATAAGCACACAATGATCAACAGAAGGGTAAAGTACCTTCTTGGATACACTAGTTTTAACTAAATATATGTATAAATATGACATTAATATGGGAAGTACCATCATTATAAAGGCACTGATTGGAATAAATTTATTTTCAGGTGCTACACTTTTTTTTTTTTAAGTGAACAATATCATGCTGAGTAGCATCTGTGCAAAAATTGTTGGCATCTTCCTTTTAGACTATTATCAGTTTATATATCTAATTTATTGTGGTGCTATAATGTATCTCATTGCTTAAATTATCTGGATTTCTTAAACTTTTAGGATATACATGCATAATTTTACTGGATCCCTTCCTGATGTCTGTAGCAGGATAATGGACATCCATAGACTATAATGTATGTCACCGCATGCTTGATCTGATTCATATCTCGGCACAAGCACACTGTCCCAACATAAACATCAAAGGTAAAGTGCAGTGAAGTTTTTGGTGATGTCACAGACTTTGAAGGATTTAATTTTAATCACACCACAAAACTGACATGAATGGAAGACTCAATGTGCTGTGATGCATAAGGTAAGTTCAAAACTGTGATAAGATACAGCTTAAGGGATGGAGCTTTCAATATGGCTGCACATTGAGTAATGGCTTATTTCTAGTTCTCCCAGTGTGAAAAACTCAAAGCCAGTAGACTTGTTTATGGGTGCATTTTAGTAATTGGCTATTAAGTGTACTGCCTGAATGCCAGGAATAAAGAAATACAGAAGACTTGGAAAATCGGCTACAAAAAGCATGGAAAACACTGACTGGAGAAAGTTCTGCAGCTGTTCAGAAAAAGCAATGCAACCTTCAGACATGACTTTCAATAACCTACATGAAGATATCAGACAAGTGCATACAGACCTGGTTAAAATAAAACATGGAGTATATCAACACACAACAAAAGGCTAGAAAAAATGGAAGAAGCTTTAAACAAATGTACAGAAAGCTACAAAAATCAGCAGTTGAAAGACAAGGCTGGCTGAAAGACTGCTCAGGAAGACGTTTCAAAAAATAGAATTGGAGCATGTAGGAAAACTGAATTTCAACTATACCAGAGAAGCTGAAAGGAACAGAATGCATTGCTTTCATGAAAGCACATAAGCAACTGCACTAGTATTCCACAGTCCTGAGCACAGTGTATGCTCCAAACCTGGCTAAAGAAAGCAACCTAGCCCTTTAATAAAGATAAAATCCTGCCAGCAGAAGTTGATTCTGACAACTGTGGCAGACAAATGCCAGGATTTAATATCTGTGTAGGTACCATGTAGAGCCAACACAGAATATATCTGTACATGGCCACCGTTCCCCTCAGCAGTGCTCCATGCATATTAATTGTGGCATGCTGCTGAGAGCATAGGAACAGGGATAGTGAATCGGTGTTGGTGGAAAGTGTAGAGGCTAACTGTGGTTGTGGATGCCTGGTCAGATGTTCTGTACAGGGTGAGGCTACCTGCTACTGTTGAAATGCTGTGAATTGGCTCAAATGTGTATTTTTCATTTTTCTGTTTGCTCACAGCATGGAGCACAGTAATGCCAAGCTGTGCTTGCATATATATAGAGCTAGACCTCTAAAAAAATAAACTGGATCTGATTATCATTGTTTTTTAATTACTATTTGCGTGACACTGAGCACTGCAGAGCTGAGAAGTGCTCATACATAGCTGACAGTTGCTAGACATCTAAAAATGGGAACTGGGTTTTATTTTTCTTGGTTTATAAGTGTTTGGTGTGCCATGGTGCTTGGCAATGCTAACAGGTAGCCCCATAGTATATGAAGGTATACTAGTTTTCATAATATCAAAGTCTCTAAATGGGTGGAGATGCAAGATGCAGCCTAATGTTTAGTAGGTCCTGGGTTCGAGTCTGTAGCAGTCATAAGATGTCCATAATTTATTATTTTAAAAACAAATTTGTGAAATATGGCACTACTGCACTATGCCGAGCACTGCTTAAACATGCTAATGGCTATTGCTGTTTGCCTGGTGCTAAGCTTAGCTAAAACCTCAGTTGTATTTTCATGCTGCTTAACTGGTTTGCACCCTGCTAAGTGATTACTTTTTTGAATGTAGCTCAATCTCACAAGGGTGAGTAAACGGCCTATATTGTAATAGGTGATTATGCACCATTCATTAGAATCTAGTCTGATATGGCAAGCAGTACTGGTGAAGGTGCATGCTTTTGTTTGCAGAGATGGGGGTGGTCAGGAGTCCTGGGTCTTTGGTGGGGTCCTGGTTAAAAATAAAATGAACCCAGGATGGTTTTCAGAGCTTGGAATGTAAAGTGAAGCCTTGGGACTGCTTGGCCAGGGCACTCGCCAGTGTTACTGGTATCCCCTTCCCAGGTGAGCAGTGTCACCACCATTTTGATCTCCTGAAGAGGAGAAAGAGGGGAACCTTGCACACCTGGGTCCAAGAGGCACGAGCTGGAAATATCCCACAATTATGTAACTGTTTTCCACTTTTATTAAACTGCAAGCTTAATGTCTACAAAACTGGTATGCATAATGGTGTGCTCTTCCAACAGGTGCAGCTGAGAGGGCTTGCAGTGTTGAGTCCTATGTCAGGTTGCGCTGCGAGTGTTGCAAGTACAAATTAAGCTAATTATAGTGCAATAAGCAAGTAGTATACACAAAAACTGTAGCTCAATAAATGAGCAAGTGGAACTGTAGTGCAACAAATGGGCAATTAGAGCTGTAGTGCAACAAATGGGCAATTAGAGCTGTAGTGCAATAAACCATACCAGCAACAGTAAAGTTGTACAGCAGGATTCTGTTGTCATAACCATTGCAGTAGAGCAGTATGCATTGCTTGTATATGGTATGGTTGCTACAGTCAGGTGTAACGCTTGTCTTCAGGCCAGTATCAGTCCCAGTGCTCTGTTCTTCCCAGTGCTCTGTTCTTCCTACTCCAGGTAAAGGTATATGGGTGAGGTAGCCCACTTTATGGGCAGATATTGTGTGGACTTCAGACACAACAATACCAATTGTGTTAAACGGCATTGATTCCTACAGAAATGTGTTTTAATAAATGCAGTATGGCTGTATTCCATGCATGCGCGTTCTGCTGTCACTGCAATTAGGTACAGCACTGTAATAGTTCTAGAATGCAAAACAATTTCAGTTACTTAATGTTCTCATTTTCTCCCACTCCAGGAACAAAAGGTATATGGTTGAAGTAGCCCATGTTATGAGTGGATTGTGCTGACATTCCTAGACTTATCAGCAATACCAATAAAATGTTTAGCAGCATTGTTGATTCCTAAATCTATTTCCAGTACAGGTGTATTCCTTGCATGCCTGCACTAAACTGTTGCAGGCAGTTAAATTTTGTTTGCATAAGTCCCCTGCAGTCACAGCTATTGGGTTCTGTTCCCACGCCTGCCAACTAAGACATGATGAATGTCTAATTTATATTGTATACAAACATGCATATTGTGTCAATTTCTCAATGTAATTAAAACTGCCTATGTTGCCTGTCACAGGATTACCAGAAAATTACCTGGAATGTAATGCATTACCAAATCTGCTTGCAGAACACCTTGGTAGTTGTACAAGTTCACATTATAGGTTCATAGGTTCATAGATTAGTACTAGGCTAACTGCCCTTGTGAGCCATTTTAAGCCTAGCCAATTATCCCGTGAGAGACTCAAACTCTGCACCTTGTGTTTGTAAGTCAAACACCTTAACCATTAGGCCACTCTCCCAACCCCCTACGTTATGTGAACGTTCTGTGTAGTTATGTACTTGCGTTATTGCTTATCCCATACTGACACATGCTAGCAGCTTGAGAGGTATGTACGTGCTACATCAGCTATAGAATTGTAGTCACTTTACTCCAAACTGATACTACATGCCTGTAGAGTATGTGTTCTCCGTCTTCAGGGATAGTCTGCATTGTCAGTAATGGAATGTTTTTCTACCCACCCTCCATCTCCGTTTATTTCATATTGACTTTTGTTTGTTTGCATAATGTGATGTGTTTTATTATAATTTGGTGTTAACATTTTGTTGGCCTTATGGCTTACTGGCATGCTGTTAACATACTAACTTATGCTACTTGATGTTTTGTTACACATTAATGTACATATGTATTTGAATCGAAAAAATGTTCCATTCTGGTAATACTAACAATGGTTTGGTTACTAATACTTAATTGCTATACCTTATTTACCACAGCATGTCAAGGTAGTGTGGTTCTGGCTGATCCTCCTAGCTTGCCTCATTCAGCCATGCCACTAGGTCTCGGCACATCTGTGACTGGTGGTGCCCCTCTGCTACCCCTACACTAACTGTGGCATCTGGTAGTACTACCCCAGGTGATGGGGCTGCCCCCCCCCCTGGGAGCGGTGGTGGTAAGGGAGTCATTAACTGGGCTGAGCTGCCAGTTTCTCTTCACAGGATAATCTCCTGTGGGTTTGATTGCCACATATGCTGGTATGAGGATATGCTGGCCAACCTGTGGAAGCTTCACCCTGGTGCCCAACCTCCACCACTGCCACCCCCAGGGTGGTGATGTAACAGTCTGGACAGTCCCATGGGTGGGGATGTGAGTCATGCTGCTGTGTTGTGGAGGCACATGGGACTTGCATTCCACAACACCTATCCAAGGTGTTCAACCCCCTCATGTCACACATTGCCCCTGTCTGCTGTCTTTTGTCTAGTCTGTCTGCAAATGCATCATAACCTTACCCAACTTACCCTCCCCACACATCCCTTTGCACCTTTCCCAACATTCCACTCACCTTAAAAAAAATGGACACCTGTCCCCAAAAAACTTTGGTTCCACACACCTCTCCATTTTGCAAATGTGTCCACTGGACACCATTTGGTCCAATTGACTTTGACAACTAGGTTATGTTCTCACTCTCTGGGGTGATCAGTCATACAAATTCTGTCAAAGTGCACAGTTGCTGTACAGGAAATGGATAGGAATGGTTCATTCTTACACCCTTCCTGCACATCCCTACCTGCCTTTCACTGCCCCCCCTTGCACCCCATTTCACCACTTTCCTATCTCCCATTTTTATTTTTTAGTGCAGCACTAAGCAACACCACATCATGCAGCTTTGCTTAACTCAGCTAAATAGAGCTATATTTAATGTCTTTAAAATTGTAATACACGCTTAGAATAAACACCTGTTGCATATTTCAAACCCAAGACCAAAGTATCTGCTGACCACTGCATTAACCTGCCATGCCACACCACTTGATTAAAACAGGTTTAAACAAAACATAGTAATTGACCATTCTGCATGATTCAGCAGAGCTGTGCCATGTCATGCAAACTTGATTAAAATGGAAAAGGGGGTGTACCTTGCACTGTGGTGCAATAGTACACCACTAGAAAGCCAAAAGCTTCATAATGGATGTCAGTGAGGCCTGTGATGGCAGTTAAATGTGCCCTTTTATCAGCAACATGTAGAAAGACACCTGCTAAGGAATTAGTGGCAAAATGCATCTTCAGCTTGCACCCTGGAGCTGAAATACATCCATATAAAACCATGCACATACTGATGTAAAATGTCGCAGCTTGTATGTGTGCACATATATCTTGCAAGTACACCTGCTGTAACAGTGACTCAGTTCTGTTCAATGCCTTGCAAACAGTGCATTTTGCTACACAGTCCAGGGTTCAAATCCAGTGGTGTAATACAAATTAATAGTATTGTTAGATTAATCCCCCATTTGCTCAAGGACACAAGTGCGGCCTAGTGCTTTGCTACTGTTGCCTAACACACATGACTTAATTGTTTTGTACTGGAAAGGGTACCCTCACTCTGGTTCTTCCCCCACAACACTGCTGACAGCTCCCACAGTTACGCTACAATTTGTTGTCCTCCATAGTGTTCATACTCTCTGCCTATTACCTGCAGTACACCTATAGGATGATATGCTCGACAAGCCACGATGCTTAGCTAGGGACGGCTTGCACCTGTTACCCCTGGGCTTTCGGATATTGGCAAAGGCTCTTGCCACCCCCATAGTGCCTTTCTTAGGCAAGGCACAAAAGACACACCCACCTCCATAGGTATCACAAGGGATAAGAAACTGAGTAATGCTACTCAACGCCAGAAGTCTAAACTTCAAGATGCACGCACTTGAAACTCTCCTTAGCATGGAGAACATGGATATCTGTGCAGTAACAGAAACCTGGTTCAGGGCTCCCGAGAGCACCCCAGCACTACCAGGTTATACCTCATACCATGCTTTTCGGCCCCAAAACTTGGATCGAACCAGAAAAGGGGGGGTATCTATTCATCAGATACCCACACCTCCAGGTTGGTGGCAAAGAACGAAGCATCAGAGACTATCCATGTGCAACTAACAGTGGGTAAAACTGCCTTCCAGTTTATAGCCTGCTACAGACCACCCTCCCAAACCCAGGAACCCCACTCTGCCTTCCTGAGAACACTGGAAAATATGAAGGTCTCTCCAAACACCATTATATTGGGCGACTTCAACTACCCAAACAAAGACTGGGAGCATTACTCTAGCTCCAACACCCTAGCCCAAAGATTCCTAGAATTTATAAACTCAAATGCTATGGAACAACTTGTTACCACTCCCACAAGAGGGGAAAACATACTGGACCTGATCATCACCAACATGGGGACTCTATGCTCCAGGCCAGAAGTGTATCCCTCACTGGTAAGATCAGACCATAAACTAATCTCACTGGATATTCACATCCCGACCCCACCCCCTGCCCAGAAAACCACGGTGAAAAACTTCTCTAAAGCAAATTTCACACTCCTCAAAACAGAGGTGGAATCCTTCAAAGCCCCCAGGCCTGTGGAAAATACGTCCCAGACCGCAGAATCCTTTATAAACGCATTCTATGAACACCTTCAGGAATGCATGGATCATCCGATCCCAAATAAAAGCAAGAGCAAATACCCCAAAGGCAGACATCCTGTCTGGTGGACCCCAGCCATAAACAAACTATACAATAGAAGGAGGAAGCTACTAAATGAGAGCAAAATCCCAAAAAGGGAAGGCATCACTGATCAGTATTAGCAAAAACTACAGGCACTCCTAAATTTGTCTAAGGCCAGCTTCGAGAGAAAAATTGCACAGGACACTAAGGATAATCACAAGGCTTTCTTTAGTTATGTTAGTAACCTGGGTGGTAATTCCCAGATATGCTCAGAATTAGTCCAAAATGACAAAAAATACACTGAACCCACAGACATTGCCAACATCCTAGCTGACAGGTTCAGTGCAAACCCCCCAACCAAAAGGGCAAATATCTATCCCAGCAGAGTGCTGCCCCCCTGACATCTCAGATGCTCAGGTAAGAGCCGCCCTCTCCAATGCAAAAAAACACAGCATGAATGGGACCAAACTGTGTCCCGGGCTGCGTCCTACATGAACTCCAAGAAGAGCTAAACCCAAACATAAAATTACTGTTCAATCTCAGCCTTACTACAGGATATGTGCCCAAAGAGTGGAGTACAGCAACAGTGGTCCCTCTCCATAAAGGTGGTGCTTTAATGGATCCTGGAAACTATCGTCCCATAAGCCTGACTAGCTTGGTCTGCAAAGCTATGGAAAGGATCATCATGGACCTCATAAAGATATTGGGGACCTACAGACACTGGATCCTATCCAGTTCGGCTTTAAGGGCAGATCCTTCCTCTTGAACCTGGTTGATTTCTTTGAAACAGTCACCAAGGCCATTGATGAGGGGAAGGTGGTCCACACAGCCTACCTGGACCTCGCAAAAGCCTTCAATACAATACCCCACTCGGGCATTATAGATAAGCTCACCAGCTTAAATATAAACCCCTATGTCACTAGATGGATTGCAAACTGGCTCAAGGACAGAACCCACATGGTTAGAATTGCTGGAGCCATGTCAGACTCCAAACCAGTTACAAGTGGTGTCCCACAAGGCTCAGTCATGGGACCTCATTTGGTATATATTTCTTGGAGATACAGGCCAACACGGAAGGACTGACCAAGTTCGCAGATGACTGCAAACTGGGCGCCATAATAGACTCCCAGCCGACACAAGCATCCTCCAAAAGGGCCTCATAGAAACAGACAACTGGTGCCAGAGCCATGGCCTCAAGCTAAATGCTAAAAAGTGTAGTCATCCCCTTTGGCAAAAACTGCCCACAAATTACCACATAGGTGGTAATCCATAAAGTACAGAAGAAGTAATTAGGGACCTGGGGGCCCAAGTTGATAGCAATCTCATTTGACAACCACGTGGCCAAAGTGGTTAGAAAAACATTTTATATAGCCCACCTAATCATGAAGGGATTCACATCTAGATCAGGGGAGGTCATCGTGCCTCTTTACTCATCCCTCATCAGGCCCATAATTGAGTACAATGCCCCTTTTGGGATGTACCTTACCAGACACCTGCAGCAACTGGAAAGACCCCAAAAGTACCTCACCAAGAGGATCAAAGGGCTCATACAGATGCCATATGCTGCCTGGTTAAAGAAACTCCAGCTCTACTCAGTGGCATACCGCCTGCTTAGAGGCAATCTGTGCCTGACATATAAAGCCATGTCCAACCCAGAATTAATGGACATGTTGCACCTCAGAAAATCCAAATCCCATCGAGCTATGCGCTCGAGACTTGAACCTCAGCACTGAAATAGGACATGCTGGAGGGACAGATTCATAACCCAGAGGCTCCCTTCACTCTAATAAAATCCCAGTACAGGTTAGGCAGAGTCCCTCATTTCCTCTATTCAAGAGGAATCTGGAATGTATGGGAGATCGTAGGTTTACCCCAGGTATCACTTGTGTCACTGTTAAAGGCACAGTATACTAACTTCGAAAAAGGGCATAGCAAAATAAATTTAAAATGGGTGGCAAAAGCCAAACGCGTTCTGGCTAGGCTTATAAATGCCCTAGGGCAGATAGCCTAGTATGAACCTATGAGCCTAGTATGAACCTATGAACCTATATCTCTGCAAGTTGGTGCTACAGACCTACCCTGTGCAATGAAGTAATTTCCTCACCCAAGTAATGTCCAGCACAACATATCTGAAAGGGCCCCCAACCTACATGAAGGCTTTGTATGTTGTACTGTGGTTGCATATGATTGGCTGATTTATAGTGAAAATCTGCAGTTGGTTGCATTTAGCATTTCAGAACCACAGATTGGTTATGTGACAATCGCCTGCTGATGAGAAGCATGTTAAAAAGGCAAGCATCTGGTAATGGGAAACCAGTCACTTTCCTCCACAGCATTTGAAAGCAAAATATTAACTATCTGCACATAATAGAGGAGTACTGTTCTCCAGGTATGTAACAATGTTTACATCCTGATGCAGAAGTGTGAATATACTTGAGAGGAATTGGGATCGCACCTATAAGCTGTTAGAACTGTGGTTGACATGTCAGTGATCACTGAATTTTATACATAGAGGCTGTGGAATGCACGTCAGTGTGGCACACTGGGCTTGTGGGACTCACCTTTATAGTGGTTGTATTTTCCCTGTTGGCCCAGTTTTCACATCTGGGGTTGTCCCTTGGACACTACAATAGACTCCAATATGGGCTGTGATCATATGGCAGTATGTTATGGCGCACAGGGAATACTGGACTATCAATAGTATAGGATCCAGTGTCTGCTTGGATGACATGCTTGACAAGCCACACTGCTTCGCAAGGGACTGCTTGCACCTGTCACCCCTGGCATTCCGGATATTGGCTAAGGCTCTTGCCACCCCCATAGTGCCTTTTTTTTAGGCAAGGCTCAAGTTCTAAACCTACCACCCTAGAAAACAAAAACGGGAAGAAACTAAGGGTAATGCTGCTCAATGCCAGAAGTCTAAATCTCAAAATGAACGCACTCGAGGCCCTTCTCAGTATGGAGAACATCGATGTCTGTGCTGTGCCTGAAACCTGGTTCAAGGCTCCTGAGAGCACCCCGGCACTATCAGGTTTTACCTCGTCATGCTTTCTGGCCCCAAAACCCGGACCATACCACAAAAGGAGGGGGTGTATCCATATTCATCAAGGATACCCACACCTCCAGGTTGGTGGCTACGCACGAAGCATCGGAAACAATCCAGGTGCAATTAACCATAGGCAAAACTGCTCTACAATTTGTAGCATGCTACAGACCACCCACTCAAACTCAGGAAACCCACACAGCTTTCCTGAAGACACTGGAGGGTATAAATGTATCACCAAACACCATCATATTGGGTGACTTCAACTACCCGAATATAGACTGGGAACTTACTCAAGCCCCAACTTTCTAGCCCAAAGGTTCCTGGAGTTCATAAATTCAAATGCCATGGAACAACTAGTCACCGTCCCCACAAGAGGAGAAAATATACTAGATCTCATCACAAACATGGGGACAAAATGCTCCACACCAGAAGTATATCCCTCTTTGGTGAGATCAGATCATAAACTAATCTCACTAGAAATCCACATCCCGCCCCCACCCCAAACAAAAAAAGACCACAGTGAAGAACTTCACTAAAGCAAACTTCACACTACTCAAGACAGGTGTGGTATCCTTCAAGGCCCCCGAGCCAATGGAAACCACAACCCAAGCTGCGGAAGCCCTTACAAATGCCTTCTATGAACACCTTCAGGACTGCATGGATCAGGCAATCCCAAATAAAACCAAGACTCTTTCCACCAAGGGCAAACTTCCAGTCTGGTGGACCCCAGCCATAAACAAACTTTACAATAAGAGGAGAAAGCTATTACCTAGAGCAAAATCCCAAAAAGGGAAGGCATCTTTGATCAGTACTAGCAAGAAACCACGATCCCTCATAAAATCACCAAAGGCCAACTTTGAGAAAAAAAATTGCCATAGATTCAAAAGACAATCATAAGGCCTTCTTCAGCTATGTCAGAAACCTGGGTGGAAACTCCCAGATATGCTCAGAATTAGTCCAGAATGATACAAAAATCACTGAGCCCACAGACATTGCCAACATACTGGCAGACAGGTTCAGTGCAAACTTCACCCCCCTCTCCCCCCCAAAAGGAGAGAACTATCCCAACAGAGTGCAGCCTCCCAGACATCTCAAATGCGCAGGTGAAAGCTGCTCTCTCTAAAGCTAAAAACACAGCATTAATGGGACCAGATGGTGTCCCCGGCTGTGTGCTACATGAACTCAATGAAGAACTAAACCCGCACATAAGGCAGCTGTTTAATCTTAGCCTTACCACAGGATATGTGCCCAAGGAGTGGCATACAGCAACTGTGGTCCCACTCCACAAAGGTGGTGCCTCTACGGACCCTGGTAAT
Organism: Protopterus annectens; assembly: GCF_019279795.1. Lineage (NCBI taxonomy): Eukaryota > Metazoa > Chordata > Ceratodontiformes > Protopteridae > Protopterus > Protopterus annectens. Next base: position 1,678,311,686 of record NC_056729.1, read on the forward strand.
TACCGCCCCATAAGCTTAACAAGCCTGGTCTGCAAAGCTATGGAGGATCATAATGGAACTCATAAACAAGGACATAGGGGACTTGCAGACCTTGGACCCAACCCAGTTTGGCTTGGTCAAGGGAAGATCTTGCCTTTTGAACCTGGTCGACTTCTTCGAAACTGTTACCAAGGCCATTGATGAGGGAAAGGCAGTCCATACAGCCTACCTTGACCTTGCAAAAGCTTTCGACACAATACCCCACTCTGATATCCTAGAGAAACTTACCAGCTTATATGTAAACCCATATGTCACAAGATGGGTTGCAAACTGGCTAAAGGACAGAACCCACAGGGTTAGAGTTGCTGGAGCCATGTCAGACTCCAAGCTGGTTACAAGTGGTGTCCCACAGGGCTCAGTCCTTGGCCCCCTATTCGGCATCTACTTCTAAGAAGTACAGGCAAACATAGGACTATGGCTGACAAAGTTTGCGGATGACTGCAAATTGGGTGCCATAGTGGATAGTACATCAGACAGACATCCTTCAGAGGGGTCTCACGGAAACTGATAGCTGGTGCCAGAGCCATGACCTCCAGTTAAACGCAAAAAAGTGTATAGTCATACCCTTCGGGAAAAACAAGGTAACCCCAAGCTACCATATAGGTGGCAACCCACTAAGCACAGAAGAGGTTATCGGGGACCTGGGTACCCAGGTTGACAGTGGCCTCTCGTTTGACACTCACGTTGCTAAAGTGGTTCGAAAGACCTTCTACATTGCCCATCAGATCATGAAGGGATTCACATCCAGATCAAGTGAGGTTGTTCCCCTGTACTCTTCACTTATCAGACCAATGATAGAGTACAGTGCCCCATTCGGGATGCATCTCACCAGACACCTTCAATTGGAGATACCCCAAAAGTTCCTCACCAAAAGGATAGAGGGACTCCAAAACCTGTCATACTGCCAGACTGAAGAAACTCCAACTCTATTCAGTTGCATACCGTCTGCTCAGAGGTGACCTGTGCCTGACATACAAGGCAATGACCAACCCGGAATTAATGGACGTGCTCCACCTCAAAAAATCCAAATCCACCAGAACCACTAGAGCAAGTGACTTAAACCTTAGCACGGATATAAATAGGGCGTGCTGGAGGGATAGATTTATCACCCAGAGACTCCCCATGCTGTGGAATAAAATCCCGGTCCATGTGAGGCAGAGCACCTCGCTTTCTCTGTTCAAGAAAAATCTTGACCGGTGGATGGGAGATCGTAGGTTTACCCCGGGAATCATCTGTCACTGCTGGACAGGCACAAACTAATGGGCACATTATTTCTAACATAAGGTGTGGCGTAAGCCACAACTTTGGGCTAGGCTTATAAATGCCTTAGGGCAGATAGCCTAGTATAAACCTATGAACCTATTCTAGTTGTATCGACACACTTGGTATGTTTGCACACTGGAATATGATGTGTGATCAGGCAGTGGATACTGCCAGCCATTCTGTCCTTGCTGTATCTCTACATAGTGTACTTCCACATAGTGTATGCACCCCTTTTAAAATGACAGGTTTTTGTGATATGAGACTTCCAGTAATTTCAAAACTTTTCCCATCTTTAATGTGACCTATAACCTGCACAATTTAATTGAAATATCTGTTGGTGGAAAATACATATATAAACAATAAAATACAATATGCTGGTTGCCTGTTTGCACACTCTTAAACTAATACTTTGAAGCACCTTTTTAATTGCCATCTTGGGTACACACCTGCCATCAATTAGTCCCTGATTAACCCCAAATAAAGTTCAGCTGTCCTACTAGGATTTTCCTGAATTTACTCAGTTGAGTGCTACAACAAAAGCCATGGCTGAGAGCTTACAAAGTATCAAAGGGATATTGAAGTATATCGGTCAGGAGAAGGGTACAAAAACAATTTCCAAAGCATTGGGTATACGATGGAACAATAATCAAAAAGTGAAGAAAATATAGGACAACAGTACAAAGGGGTATTGTTGAAGGATAGCAGTCAGGAAAAGGGTACAAAAGCAATTTCCAAAACGTTGGGTATACCATGGAACAGTTATCAAAAAGTGAAGAAAATATGGGACAACAGTGACGTTGCAAAGAACTGGACATCCCTTCAAAATTGAAAAGACAAAGCTGGTCAGGGAAGCTGCCAAGAGACCTACAGCAACACTGAAGGAGCTGCAGGAATTTCTGGCCAGTACTGGTTGTGTACTACATGACAATCTCCCATATTCTCCATATATCTGGACTGTGGGGTAGGGTTGCGAGACTGAAGCCTTTTACACAAACATCCAGGCCTGGCAAAAACGAGTCCCAAAAGCATGTGGGAAAATGTGTTATGGTCTGAGACAAAGGTTGAACTTGTTGACCACAATTCCCAAAGGTATGTTTTGGTGCAAGAACACTTTGTATCACCAAAAGAACACCATCTCCATGGTGAAGCATGGTGGGGAGTATCATGGTTTAGGGTTGCTTTTCAGTTATAATGGTCTTTAGTCAAGGTGGAGGGTCCAAAACTTTCAAGCATCTGCTAGAAAGCTGAAGAGGAATGTCACTTCAACACAATGACCCCCAGCATGCATCAAAATCAACAAAAGAATGGCTCCACCAGAAGAAAATTAGTTTTGGAATGGCCCAGACCTAAATCCAATAGAAAATCTGTGGGTGACCTGAAGAGGGCTGTGCGCAAGATGCTTTGACAGATTTGGAGCACTATTGCAAGGAGTGGGCAAATTGCCAAGTTAAGATGTGCCATGCTGAGACTCTTGACCAAGAAGACTGAATGCTGTAATTAAATCAAAAGTTGCCTCAACAAATTAAGGGAGTGCACACTTATGCAGCCAGCTTATTTTAAGTTTGTTTTTTTTTATATTTTTCTCCTAACTTTCAATTTAATTGTACAGGTTATAGGCCACATTAAAGATGGGAAAAGTTTGAAATTGTTTAGTGTGGTCTCTTTTTGTGGAACCCCCCCCCCTGGCATTTTAATGGGTATGTACACTTTTTTTTTTTTATATCCACTTTGTGAATGATGAATTTCCATGTTTTTCAGGAAACTTGTATGCATCACACCGTGCAGCTTTCACAGATGCAGAGTGAGTTACTGGAAGGGCTACGTCAGCACCATGAAATCCTGTCCAGGAGAAGGGACATCTGGGAACAGGAGACATTGTAGACTGACCTTGTCTGATAATGCCACAGACCATCAGAACAGGACATATGAGCAGGTGTAACCATGCAACAGACATGACCAATGCATGCAGAAGAGCGGCAGATGTAGGTTAAGTTCATAGTTGTGTACTAGGCTAATGGCCATGGAGCCTTTACAAGCTTGGTCCATAGGATTACCCTAGCATTGTGCCACCTGACCTTGGTTCCTAGTGCCTGTCTAGTAGAGCCACTGGAGTGATCCCTGGGGTACATTTTCTTTTTTCCATCCATTCCTCAAGATCCCTCTTGAAGGGCCAGTGAGGTGCTCTGACATGTATGGGAAGTCTGTTCCATAGCATAGGCAGGATCTGTTCTGAACCTGTCCCTCCAGCACGTTCTGTTTGTGGTAATGAGGTTGAGGTCCCTGGAGCATGTGGCTTGCAGGGATTGTGATTTCCTTGGATGCATCATTTCTAACAGCTGGATCAGACATGGTTTTGAACGTCAAGCAGAGATCACCTTTAAGCAGGTGATATGAGGTAAAGAATAGTTGGAGTTTTGAGTCTGTCCATATAGGACAAGTGTTTAAGGTCTAGGATATTCTCGTGAGGTACTTTTGTGGCTTCTCCAGTTGCAGGTGTCTAGCGAGGTACATGCCAAATGGCCAATTGTACTCAATTGGCCTAATGAGTGAAGAGTAGAGGGAGATGGTGACCTTTTTTCCTGGATGCAAAACCCTTAGTAAGGAGATGTGCCACAGGACTTTCTGACCACAGTGGTAATGGGGTGATAGAGTGGTTGCTATCAGCCTGTGTTCCCAGATCTCTAATGCCTTGTGTTTAGTGGACTAACATCGATGTGGTAATTAATGGGAACTGGGTTTTTCCCAAAGGGGATGACAACACATTTTTTGGCATTGAGCTTAAGGTTATGGTTCTGACACCAGTCGTTGGTCTCAGTGAGGCCTTTCTGTAGAATGTCATCACTTGGTGAGTTGATAATAGCTCCCAACTTGCAATCGTCTGCAAACTTTTAGTCCCTTTGTGTTGGCCTGGACCTCAGAGAAGTAAATACCAGACAGGACCAAACCCCATGTGACTCCACTCGTGACTGACAGTCTGACTTGGAGTCAGCTACTTTCTGTGAGCCAGTTTGCAACCCACCTATTGATATAGAAGTTGATGCCTAGATTAGTGAGGTTTTCTGATTCCTTAGTGGGGAAATGGTATCAAAGGCCTTGGCTAGATCAAGTATGAACCACCTTGCCTTCATCCACAGCTCTGGTGACTGTCGACCACGTTGAGCAGGCATGATCTACCAAACTGAGGGATCCAGAGATTCCCTATATCCTTGTTTATTGGCTCCACTATGCATTCCATATCTTTGTATGTCAGATGCGTCAGGCTAATGGGGATGATAGTTCCCAGGGTCTGTAGTTGCTCCTCCCTTTGTGGAGAGGGAATCTCTGCATCCATAACCCAGGGGTCATGGTGCCACAGGTGGAGTGCCTGCAGTGGAACAACCAATCTCCACCACAGAAATTGGCAAATCTAGGCTCTCAGCTCCCAGGCATCCATCACACTACATCATGGATGTGGGTGCCACACATTCCACTACAGGGGAGCATGCAGGTAAGCTCAATGATCAAAACTGCAATACTGTAGCATTCAGTGTGTGAGGGTGTACATAGTCTTACTTGGATGTCAGGTGTCTGTTTTTTGGGGGGGGAGGTTTAACTGCAGTGTGACTGTCTTGCTCCTATTTTTGACCACTAACAAGTAACAGTAACTACTGTAAACACGAGATATATTGATGTATTGCCATGTGGTTGTAGAGCATGTGTTTACGGACATACCTCTCCCTCAACTGTTGGCAGGTCTGTCAGGTATCGCACAAGCCCATGGTCCTGCTCCTGGTAAGCATAACACTTGCTATTGATGCATGTTTGCAGCATTGTAATCCCTAGGCTATCATCCCAGTCCTGCTGCCTGCATTGCTGTACTGTTGGTATGGTTGCCAAATGCACACATTCTGACTGTACATGTTACTCATACCTATGCCTTGTAGGTGTGACCAAACTGACTGTATTTTGACAAGTCACATCAACTGTGCGGAGTCTACACTAATGCCAATGGTGTACCTTGCTGTTGCTAAGATTGTAGTGTATTGAGTTTATTTGAAAGTCCCTAAAATTAGTGGGAATAGTACTTTTCTGAACTATGAGGTTGGGTTATCAACAGGTCTGTCAGTGACAAGTGTATGGAACCTTACATGTATTACAACAGTACTGCAGAGCATAATAGTACAGATAGTAATGTACTTATTCCTTATCACAGGTGACCAGGTTGTGCAGGGGAAAGACCAACCCCTCTGTCAGTGTCTCCTCAACCTCTGGTGGCCAGTGTGCTACAGGTGGGGTTTTGGGGGCTGAATCTGTCCCAGAGGCTGACATCCCTCTTCCCCCATTGTCACCACATAGTATGCCCACACACTCTGTCCCCAGAGGCCACAGATATTGGACAGTCATAGGGTGGGGATGTTTAACAGGAAAGTGTGGCAACTGTGGCTCCAGGGAGTGTAGACACGGGTCCATAGCCAGAGACCTGGTGACATTCCACATAGGCAACTTGACAGGGGTGCTTGTAGATGCTTGCTGTCCATCCACCTGTTGCAGATGTCATGGATCACACTGCATGTTTTGGGCCATCATGGAGGCACGGACACATTCTTCATGGAACGCCAGATGTATGCTTAGGGTTATGGATGCAGCACAGTTTGACATCCATGACCACCTCCACTATACTGGGGACATTCTGGATTAGTTGACTGATGCAGTGGATAGGTGGGTTGAGACTGGTGTCATTCTTGGACCGCACATTATCGGTCTTGGAACGTGTGGTTGGAGTTGAGTGTCAGACTCGTGCATGTAGGTCAGCAACCCTATTTGTTGAGTCCATTTGCCCATGCACAGGCATGCTCCTATAGTGGCATTACATCCAGCACTAAAGTGGAGTGTGCTGTCCACACCACACTGTGGCAGGCTATGGGCTCCTGGTCCTGGGCATTCCTGTGGGGGAGACAGTCCCAGCAGTCTGGTACCACCACTTCTGCCCTGGGGCATGAAGGTGCCAGTGTAACTCCTGGCAGAGCTAGTTCCCATGTTTGGGGCCAGACTGAACTGTCAACTCTAACAATGATGGGTGTCATGGACCTGTTTGTGTCAGGGGACTGTTGGGAAAATCTGTGGATACACAGTGGCAATGAAGCAGCACAGGATGGTATTGTCAGCACAGCAAAAGTATGTCTTCAGCAAGGTACAGCACTAGGTGCATGATTCCATAGGTTCATGTGTATAACAGGCTAACTAGGACAATGGTGACTTTCAGCATACTCGTGCATGCCTAATCTGTGAACAGGTTTGCTACCCTTAAGTGTCACCACAGTTTAGGAAACTCGCATCTGCAAGTTATGGTGATGGAGATAAACCTGTCTACAAGTATCATATATCCAGTACAGTTTCCCGATACCAGTTATGATGGTTTTCTGTATCCTATTGTGTAACTGGCATGTGTCCCAGCAGATGTGTGCTTCATATGCATGGGGGGGGGGGGCTGTTTCAAGTAGGGTGTACTATCTGTTACCTACCTGTCTCCAGCATGTACTATGTATACCACAGTGATGTAGGCATGTAGAACAGGTGAGACATATTAATCCTCATGGATATGTGGGAGGGTACACAGTGGGATCAGACACCACCCTGTATGGAGCTAGAAAAGTGCATAGCCATTGCAGATGGCTAACCCATAAGAGCATGTCACATGTTTTGCAGGGGGATATACACATGTACTAAGTAGCCTGGAGTGAGATTATAACCCCTACCTGTCTAGTCTTAGGTACTCTAGATCATAGTACCTATCGCATGCACCACAGGTTGTCTGTTGTATGTGATTGCAGACAGTAATTGAGCAGTACACGATTGGCCTGTAGTGATATTGCTTTAACTGTTAGCTGCATTTAGTATCCTAGCAGTGATTATCCTAGCTGTGTACACTTGCTTGTCCCTACTCTAAATTTGATCTTGGACACTTCTCTTTCTAGTGTCCTTAGCTCTTTCTACCTAATACAGAGAACATCTGAGAAGGCCAACCCACTTAGATGTCCTTCAAGAATGCAACTGCAGTCCTTACATATGGGTTGTCCTGCCTCAGGCAGCCCTCTGTCGGCCGGATTCCAAAGTCTGGGTCTGGCGTTGGCTGATGTCACCTCCTCCCCGACGTCAGAGCGGCTGGGGTATAAAATCATCAGCCGACGCCATCTTCCTCAGTCTTTCTTGCAAACTGCTTCTGCTTCGGGCACCGCGCGGCAAGTGCCGGTCTGTCAGCTCCTGTGTTTTACGTATCCGAAGTCATCTAAAAGCTAAGTACCCCGTTGGGGAATCTTTTCTTGCCTCAGCCGATGTCGGACAAAACTGAAAAAGTTAATTGTTTGTCTTGTGGTAAACAAATACCTCATAAGGACTTCCATACTTACTGCCTTCCCTGCCTTGGCCCAGACCACAACATCTCTGCCTGTGCTTGCTTCAATAAGTGCACTCTCAGGCGCCGGGCAGAGTTTGCTGAAGACTTTTTTGGCAAAATTCTTATGCCATGCCGTTGGAACAACCAACTCCACATATTTCCAAAAAACTGAGACTGGGACAGACTTTCTCGGCCCGTGACTTCCACTGACACCATGCCAAAAACTACCGCGAGTGCATCTGTCTCTTCTGAGGCGGTTTTTCCACCGCTCCAGACCGACACCGCTTTACCGATCACTTCGGCCCCGGAACCGACGCTGGTGCTGGTTGTTTTTCCTCCAGAAACTGAAGCCCAAGATTTGCCTGTAACCATACCTGTGGACAAGGTTACTCCAGCACGTTGGGCTGCTAGGCTCCTTATGTCTGTCTATCAAGGCCTACACATGTGCTAAGGCTTCCAGCCAGGCTGTCTCACCCTCCTAAATCTTTGCCTCAGCCCACTACTGATAAACAAATCATGACACTAGCTGCAGATCTAATTTCCTTAATCAGAGGATCCCAGGCCCATCCTGACAGAGGTTCTCAGCCACCTTCAGACAAAAGGCTCAGGGTTGAGCATACAGACACCCTTTCTTCTGATGAAGCCTCTCGTGACTCTGATCACTCAGATACCCAGGAAGAGTCCTTCCAGGCCTACGAGGATTCTGATGCGGAGGAATCTATTCCTTCTGCCTCTCCTCCTGAGGATATTTCTTTTGGGGAAATTCTCCACTCCATGACAGAGCATTTTCAGTGGCAAGGCCAGGAATTCTCAGACTCCAGGAAAAGGCTTCGTACCTTCCTTAAGCTTCCCCAGCACTCTCCAGTGCTAGATGTACTGGATGTGTACTCAGATTCGAGTGCTTCTCCTGATTCTCTTCCCCCCTGCTCCTGTCAAGCCGGACAGATATTACAGGGTTCCTGAAACTCAAACATTTCTTTAAGGCCTATTCTGTTGATCTAGAAACAATTTCTCAGGGGCCCAAAGGGGTGGCCACATCCACGGCCAAAAATCCTTTGCCCTCAGACAGGGAAGCTAGGTCCCTGGAGAGGTGGGGCAAAAAGGTTTATACCTCAACCACTCTTGCCATGAGGGCTCTTAATTGCCTTTTTCATATGTTTCAGTATCAGGATTTCTTAATGGATGATTTGCAGAAAGTTAGCCTCTCCTGAGCCTTTAGATAAAGGCCTTGCAGGATTTGGTTCATAATACACAGCAGGTTAGCAGTCATTTTCTTCAGTGTGGTTATGATGCATTGGAAGCTTCATGTACGGCAGCTATGACAGGGCCGTCATACGTAGACATGCATGGTTGAAAGAACAGGCATTGCCAGATCATGTTAAAGTAAAGCTTCTAGTTTCACCTCTGGAAAAACACAAGCTCTTTGGTGCTAATGCTCAGGATGTGTTGAAATCAATTGAGGAAAAGGCCAAATCAGTGCAAACAGTCAAAGATTTCCTCCAGGTTCAGCCACCAAGGTTCAGCAGGAATTGGCCTAAGAATTGGTCCATTCCAGACACTGACCTGTTTCAAAGGGGAAAAAGCAGGCGTGCCCGAGGGAGAGGCCAATACAGAGGCTCCTACAGGGGACGCCAATGGCAACCGACTTAATCAGAGGTGGCGCAGGGACTTCTACTGCTCCACAGGGACAATCACAATGACTTGACTTTCACACCACCGACCAAGACTCAGAGAAGCACCCTTAGGCGGAAAATTATCCTTTTCAAAAAATTGGCACATTTTAACAAAGGACAAATGGATTTTGGACATAATAGACCAAGGCTACAGGTTTCACTTCCATACTTTACCAACAAGACAAGGCATGCCCAACCTGCCACAAAATCAAAGGGCAGAGGCTTTAGCACAAGTTTCAAAGCTGATAAAAATCAAAGCAATAGAAAAGGTACCTCCTCAGGAACAAGGCCAGGGATTTTACTCAAGACTGTTCCTTGTTCCAAGAAAAGAAAAGCAATGGAGACCTATACTGGACTTGTCCGCTCTAAACACTTTTCTCATTGTACCAAAATTCAAAATGCTGATGCTCCAGCAACTCCTTCCCATGCTGGGCAAGGGGTCTTGGCTGGTTACTCTGGACCTCAAGGAGGCATACCTGCATGTCCCAATCAGACAGTTGCAGAAGATACCTCAGATTTCTTGCAGGGTCAGAGCATTATCTATTCTCAGCATTGCCTTTTGGTTTATCTACTGCGCCCAGAGTATTCACGAAATGCCTGGCATCAGTAATTGCACACTGCAGACTCCAGGGGATACAAATATACCCATACCTGGACGACTGCCTCATACAAGCGGACAGCAAGCAAGCCTTGACAAAAAACTTGAATTATGTCATTCACTTACTACAGGCCTTGGGATGCAGTCAACTTACAAAAATCAAGACTACTGCCATCCCAGCAAATAATTTTTCTAGGAGCCAAACTAGACACAGAATCACAAATGGCTTGCCTCACAGAAGAGAAGCAAGAACAATTACTGCATTACTTCGAAAGCCTAGCAAAGCTCACCCAGATGACTGCAAGGAAAATCCTGCAGGCCCTGGGTTTCATGGCATCTTGCATTCTACTGGTTCCACTGGCAAGATTACACATGAGAAAATTACAATGGTACCTAAAAAGTCTATGGTCTTAACACAGCCACTACTTAGAAGCAATTATTCCACTCATCCCATGTCTACAAAGGGAATTTCTGTGGTGGGCCCAAGCAAGCCAGTTAAACAAAGGAATGCCTTTCATCAAACCATTACAACAGACGCCTCAGACCATGGATGGGGGGCGCACATGGAGGGCAGATGCATTCAAGGGCAATGGACCCCACAGGAAGGGCATCTTCACATCAATCAAAAAGAGATGTTAGCAGTAATTCATGTAATCGAGGCCTTCGGAAGATATCTTCAACAAGGTCATCTGCTAATAGACAGACAACACCACTGTTGTGGTACATAAACAGGGAGGTACTCATTCTTACCCCCTTTGCAGACTAACAATGACTGTTTGGGAAAAGTCCCTGAAACTGAACATACAGCTGCAATCCCAGTTTGTTCCGGGCAGGGACAATGTTCTGGCGGACAGTAAGCAGAAACATCCTGGACCCGCACGAATGGATGTTGCATCCAGACATTTTTGCACAAATAACTCTTGCATGGGGAAGGCCGGACATAGACATCTTTGCTTCCCACCTCTATCAACTGAAAAGGTTCTGTTCGAGGACACACCATCCACAAGCCTGGAGAATAGATGCTCTCAGCTGGAACTCTCTAACAATATATGCATTCCCACCTCTACCATTAATGACCGAGGTGTTACTGAAGATCAAAACAGAGCAACCCAAAGGCATCTTAATAGCTCCAGATTGGCCAAGACAGCACTGGTATCCATTACTAAGGAGCATAACTTGCACCAAGCCGTGGCCCCTGCCTCAATGGCCTCTACTCTTGACTCTGCACAATTACAGGATGGTTCACCCCAACCTGCAAACTCTGCAGCTGACAGCTTGGAGGATTCCTTGATTTCTCCCCATCTCTCTCTCTCCAAGGAGGTTCAACAGATATTACTGGAAGCACGCAGACCTTCCACCAGAAAGACTTACTCAGCCAAATGGAAGAGATTCAACATCTGGAATACCAACAAGGGACAGGATGCATCTGTTATGAGCATCCCACAGATACTGGAATATTTGGCAGAAATGCTACATAATGGGCTTTCCTATTCCATAAAAATACACGCTTCAGCAATTTCAGCAAAATAAAACACTGATCCACCTGTGTGTTCACATCCTTTGCTAAGACAATTTCTAAGAGGGATAAAGAATATCAAACCTCCCAGAACCACCAGTGCCTGCATGGGACCAACTTTGTGTTAGAGAAATTAACTCTTCCTCCTTTTGAACCAGCAGCATCTTCAGACTTGCAGTTTCTTTCCTGGAAAACAGTTTTCCTGTTGGCAATTGCCTCAGCAAGAAGAGTTTCGGAGATGCAGGCCCTCATGGCAGTACCTCCGTTTCTCATTTTTCATCAGGACAGGGTTTCTTTCAGAACCAATCCTTCTTTTATGCCAAAAGTGATATCCAGGGTGTCTCTAAATCAAGCAATTCGCCTGCCTATTTCCCCAATCCTCAAAATAAAGGGGAAAAACTGCTGCACACTTTGGATGTGCACAGACAACTACGCTACTACTTGGACAGAACAAAGGCCAACAGAAGGTCAGACCAACTTTTTGTAGCATACGCTCCTGCAGTGCAAGGAAAGGCAATTTCCAAACAATTTCAAAATGGATTGGACATTGCATCAGATTCTGTTCTTTTCATGGGAAGGGTGTGCCAGCCAATATCAGGCCACACTCCACCAGAGCTACAGCCACCTCCACAGCCTTAAGAGGGGTGGCTACAAAGGACATTCTAGAAGCTGCTACACGGAGCTCTGTGCATACATTTTCCAAGCACTATAACCTGCCTTTATATTCCAGATCCCGAGCAGGCTTTGCTTCTGCAGTCCTGCAGGGCATTCTAGCTACACCATCCTTATCCTAGAGCCTACCACCCCCAGCTTGGCTATGGTATTCAACCCATATGTAAGGACTGCAGTTGCTTTCTTGAAGGACACAGTACAGTTTTGTACCTACCATAAATGTAGATGTCCGATAGATATGCAACTGCAGTCAGGTTTTCCCTCCCTCCTACTCTGTATTGGGTCCACTTCCCTCCTTTTATACTTAGCTGGGGATATCTGTTATGGTGTATCTGTTTATTGCTATTGTGTATGTCTGGACTTTTTTTTATCCAGTTCTAAATTTAGCCTTCCTTGGAGGGCAACTGGCATCTGGGGCAAGAAACACTGAGGAAGATGGCGTCAGCTGATGCTTTTATACCCCAGCCGCTCTGATGTCGGGGAGGAGGTGACATCAGCCGACGCTGGACCCAGACTTTGGAATCCGGCCGACCGAGGGCTGCCTGAGGCAGAACAACCCATATGTAAGGACTGCAGTTGCATATCTATCGGACATCTACATTTATGGTAGGTACAAAACTGTACTTTTCTTTCCTTCTGTTCCTCCTTTCCCTTTCTACAAAAAAAAAAATCCTTGTTCTGACTGCTGCTCAAACATTTTGGTAATAGAGTATATTTTAGTGCATTTATTAAAACTGTATTTGCGTTAATATTGCTACAACTCAAGTGCTCTAGGTTGCACTGCCTCTGAATTGTTTTAGCACATTTCAGCTGCTTTTCTGTATGTATGAACTTTTTTGTATATGTAGACTACTTATTCTACTGTATTACTGCCTCTAAAATAGTTTTTCAGTTGTGCACTTGCCTTGCTTCATTTAAAAAAGTTTTAAAGTGCTAATTTTGCAGAGTTTTAATTGTTTATTGTTTAAGGCTACACACGTGTTAGCCATTTGTGTTTAGTGTATTGCATTGTTTAGCCTGTTTTAACCCAAAAAAAAAATCTTGTTTGCTTGTTTCCCACCTTTCCAAGCAAGTATAGTCCAGATCCCAGGCTTTGTTTTGTTTGTTTCAGTACTTTTCTGTGTTCAGAGCTATCCAGACCTTGCTGTGGTAGAGGTAAGTCCTACTGCTTACCAGTGGGAGCAGTGAGCATTGTACTGCCTAACACAGAGTGGTTTCCTGCTCTGAAATTGTAATTGGCCATTTTGGGTGAATTTTTCTCCCTTTAAACTTTCTGGTTTAACGCGTGTGTTTGTGCATTTTTCACATTGTGCAGCACCGCTGGGCTGTTAAACTGTTCCAGGTGCCAAAGTCTGCTCTTCAAATTCTTCCTTGGAACTAGCTGGTTTCTCAGTAGCACTAAAATCTGTACCCTTGTGACTAGTACTTGCTCTAGAACCTGCTGGAAAGCACCAGGAAGCCTTAAACTGATAAAAGCACTCAACTCTCCTTGTTAAACTAATCGTAGGCACTCAACAGCCTACATTTGCAAAGGTAAAGGAAAACAGCTCTTGTACTTTACAAAAAAGTGCCTAAACAGGCATGTCCAAGGTTCTGCTTCTGGTGATTTTCTCCTGTCCACCTGGTGAATCTGGGCTTACTGGGGCAATGCAGCAATTGCCTTATGTACAGACAACCCTCTCGCCACCCAACAATACAACCTGAGAGGGATGCGCTTACATAGCCAAACTGGAAGCAAAGCTCTCCAGCAAAGATTGTGCTGGACAGTCAAGAGGAGAAGGTTAACACCTGCACTACACCTCAAGCAACAAATCACCTTTCAAAACCCGCAACAGTAAACCCACATGTGGAGGCCCTTAACGTTAACCTGCCCAAGCAACAAGGACCTCCAAAGCTGAAATGCAAACACCAGTCACAACCAAAGTGACACATGGCTCACAACACTAGTGTGCCACCCAACAGCCCCTGAGGCAAGACAATGTACCCAACATGAGTCATAGGTGACTAGTCAGGCACACTGATGTCCACTCACAAGGCTGAACAAGAAAATTAGTCTGCTGCCTGTCAGGTGCCAGGATCTGCCACCTAACGCATGCATTCAAGTCATTCCCAAGTAGAAATACGACTGTCATTGTCCATGTTGGAGTCAATGTCTTGAGACATACTTCCCTGGACTACATGAAGAAACATGGAAGAGCTGTCTGATCATATGGCCCAGGCAGGTATGACCCTAGTCCTGAGTAGCATTCTGCTTTCGCCCAGAATACCACAGTGCATGATAAAGTTGACCAATTGGCTAATCTTCTGGTGTCAAATGGGATCCAGTATCTGTCTGGGACGACATGATCAACAAACCACTATGCTTTGCTAGAGATGGTCTGCACCGGTCACTCCTGGGATTCAGGTTACTGGCTAAAACTCTTGCCACCCGTATCGTGCCTTTTTTAGGCAAGGTTCAAAGGACAAAACCATAACTGATACAAGCATGTAAAAATCTGAAGGTAATGCTACTCAATGCTAGAAGTCTAAACCTGAAAATGCACTGTCAAGGCACTCCTAAAAACTGAGAACATTTATCTGTGCAGTAAATGAAACCAGGTTCAAGGCTCCAGAGAGCACCCCTGCAATATCAAGCTACAACTCTTACCACACTTTTTGGCCACCAAACCAAGACCGAAACACTAAAGGTGGAGTGTCCATATTCACCAAGGATATTAATACCCCCAGGCTGGTTGCCCAACACAATGTGTCTGAAATTCTCACTAGATAAGATTGCAATCCAAATTGTAGCTTGCTACAGATCCCCCACCCATGCCTCAAGATTCTCACTACACCTTTCTAAACATACTGGAAAATATTAAGATGCAACCAAGCACCCTAATACTGGGTGATTTAAACTACTCTGCCATTAACTGGGAAAATACTCTGGTACCAACACCTTTTCCCAATGGTTCTTGGAATTTGTAAATTCCAACACCCTGGATCAAACTAATCCATTGTTCTACCAGGGGCTCCAGAATCCTAGACCTGGTCATTACTAACATGGGAGAGATGCTCCACTCCAGTGGTCACCCCCTCATTGGGGTAGGTCTGATCATAAGCAAATCACTCTTGACATCCACATCCCACCCTAGTAAGGAAACCTCCGTAAAACAACTTCAAAGCCAACTTCGTGCTACTCCAGTCAGAAGTCACCAACTTCATGACACTCATGGAGGCAGCAGCTGAAAGTTTGACTGCTGAATCCTATACTAAGGCACTGTATAAGCACATCCACTTGTGCATGAGTCTTGCCATTCCAAATAGAACCAAGATGCTCTCAAAAAAAAAAAAAAAATCTGGTGGTCCCCTGCCATAAACTGTAAAACAGCTGAAAACTGTTGCAGAAGAGGAAAATCCCAGGATGCAAAAAACTCCTTTACCAGCCCCAGTAAGAAGCTGAGATCCCTCATAAAATCCTCCAAAGCTTGTTACGAAGATAAAATTGCCAAAGATTCCAAAGATGTCCCCAAGGCATTCTATAGTTAAGTCAAGCATCTAAATGGCAATGTGGAGATCTGCTCTGAGCTACAACAGAATGGCATTAAATATTACTGATCCCAAGGATATTGCCAATATCCTGGCAGATCAATTTAGTGCCAACTTCACCCCCTAAGGGCCCATCTCAATACCAAGATTGCCAAATTCTGGTAATCATGGCTACACGGGTAGAAACTGCACTCTCCAAAGCTAAGAATACAGCATCCATGGGACCAGATGACATCCTGGGGCTCTGTACTACATGGACTACAAAATGAATTGACACCTCACCTAAGTCATATTTAATCATAGCCTCACCTCAGGCTTTGTGCCCACTGAGTGGTGCACACCTACAGTTAACACACTCCACAAGGGGGACTCCACCTTGGATCCCAAGAACTACTGTCCCTGGGATCCACCTTGGATCCCAGGAACTACTGTCTCATCAGTCTGATGAGCATGAAACGCATTATGGAACTTATAAACAAAGGCATTGGCAACCTTCAAGCACTGGACCCCACCCAGTTTGAGTTTGTGAAGGTCCAATCTTGTCTACTGAACCTGATTGACTTTGAATCTATCTCCAGAGCTGTGGACGAGGGTAATGTGGTCCACAGCCTATCTGGACCTCACCAAGGCCTTTGTCACCATACCCCACTCTGGAATCCTAGATAAACTTACTAAGCTGGGTGTAAATCCCTACATCACTCAATGGGTTGCCAACAGGCTTAGTGACAGAACCCAGACTATAAAAGTAGCTGACTCCAAATCCAGCTGCAGACAAGTGGAGTACCTCAGGGTTCAGTCCTGGGACCACTCTTGTTTGGCATCTACTGTCTGAAGTACAGGCCAACATTAAGGGACTCTGGCTAACAAAGTTTGCGGATGACTGCAAACTGGGAGCAGTTATTGAATCCCCAGATGTGGATATTCTACAAAAGGGCCTTGCAGAAAAAGATGCTTGGTGCCAGAGCCATGGGCTCAAGATTAATGCCAAGAAATGTATAGTTATCCCCTTTGTGAAAAGCCTTGTAACTGTGAATTACCACATAGGTAGCAGTACACTGTGTGATGAGAGACTTGGATACAGGTGGACAGTGGTCTCCCTTGATAACCACATCTCCACAACAGTCAGGAAATACTATGTGGCACACATCACTAAGGGCTTTTCATCCAGAAAAAAGGTCATTGCCCCACTATACTTATCCCTCATTGTACCCATTAGAGTACAATGCCCCATTTGTTATGTAGCTCAAGACATCTGCAACAGCTGGAAAGGCTGCAGAAATACCTCACTAAGAATCACAGGCGTAAAGCAGATGCCCTATATGGAGTCCAAAAAAAAAAACACTCAAGCTGTACTCTGGCATATCATTTACTTGGATGTGATCTCTGCTTAACATACAAGGCCATGTCAAACCCTGAGCTGTTGCACATGCTCCACTTAAAGAAATCCCAATTCTTCAGAGCCACACTCCAGGGATCTAAACCTTATCACAATGAACAATATGCTGGAGGGGTAGGTTCCTAACCCAGAGACTCCCCATTATCTGGAATAGACTGCCCATACATGTCAAGCAGAGTGCCTCCTTGGCACTCTTCGAAAGGAACCTTTATGATTTGATGGGATATTCACCCTGGGGACCATTGCAGTTGCCCTGCTAGACAGGGGTCCAGGGAAGTAAATGTTGTGGGAAGAAATATCCAGGGGATTATGGCTAGGCTTGTATAGGTCCTAGGGCCGATAGCTTAGTACCAACCTATGAACATGGCCATTTGCCCTGTCCATGTGTTAACATTGTTCATTACACCACCTGTTCACTCTGCCTACATGGTGACAAACCAGCAGGCAAGTGGATTATGTACTGTTGCGCCACGAGTTTGGAGTGTCTGTCTGACGGTGTCAGGCACTCTGGTGCTCTCCAGGAGAGATGGCAAGATATGTATACATTGGTTTACTATCATTGGTTCGAACTGCAAACCATTTGCAGTTCAAAATAGTTAAACATTTTGAACGTACACAATGTCGCCCCAAATGATACATTTGAGTCAACATTGTCACTGAAAATGATAGCAGTGTAGGAGCTGATGTAAATAAAACTCCTATACAACATGTTTTCACAGGGGGGCAAGCCCCCTGCACATCTTACACCCCTGCTACTACCAAATCCTGAGATCGCACTACAGTGGGGGATATGGATTAGTTTTCTGTCTCCATAGTTCCAATCTTGTACATTTAGTTTAACACTTATGCAGATGCGCTACTTCATTCACAAGTGTGACTATCCAACTCGCTTCATTTTGCGAATGACATTCTGATTTCTGGCAGCATAACTGCTGACAGCATGTTTGTTAAAATGATAGTAAACCGTATACATGTCAGTATAGACATATCTATACATAACTGGTCATTTTGATGAAGGGGCAATGGAATTGTACTCATTTTGTCTGGGCATGCCCAGTGAGGCTGTCAGTACTTATAAAGTGACTCCAGGCCACACCTACCTGTACTCCAGTCCAGGATTTTTACAGGCGGTAACATCTGTCCCTGTTTCTGCAGCATTGCACTCTGTGTCCACAGCTTTCCTCTGCTGTCTGCTGTACTTCATATGTGAATGAGGTTCATAATGTTACAGATAGTTTGTAAAAACACCACCTCGCATGCAAAAGATGTAGATACTTCCAGAGTTGAACCAACACCATCGCCCATGCTAACTTCCCTAGTCCACTGAGCCACGCAGGCTGCCCAATCACACGATCAGCATAAATATGCGAGTTATTTCTCCTTTGTGTGACATACAATGTGAGTTTTATGTTTGAGCCCGTAGTTTGCCTGGTCTGCTGATATACCATTGACTTATTGTTAAAGCAGTTGTATAGGAACACTGCTCTGTTGGGGGTGGGGGCAACAGCAGCACATTATCTACTGGGATACAGTAGTCCAAATGTAATGTTGACCCCCCTTTGTACCATCTCTTGACTGATGTAGTTAATATTCCAACTGAGGCATAGTGATTATTCGGGAACACATACTATTGGGCTGGGTATCTAATCCAATGTGGATGTTACTTATGTTGACAGCCCACTATTTCTTTGCATACATGCAGCAGATCCATACATAAACCATAGTAGTCTTTACAAGTGTGTAGGTTAGGGATTTAGCTTGTGAATGCAGCAGTTGATAGAACTGTAGTTCAGAGTGGACAGTGTGCAAGCAGTACACAGCCAATACATGGATAAGTACAGGTTTTGTGGGTTGCTTGACAACAATCCTTGTATGTATGTGAGGAGTAAGGTGTCTGTCCCTAGGGCCCTTAGGTTCAGTGAATGTGCTGCGCATTGTTAGCCAAAGCTGAGGCATAGTTCTCTGCATGCCTATGTCTGCCATTAGGGACATCAGGGGGTTCTTCCTCAGTCATGTTAACTGCCAGAACACACATTCATGATCCCCTGTACATTGCACATGACCTGGCAGTTAATGTACCCCTTGCAGTTGTAGATTCTACCCTCACTGGGTGGTGACTTGATGTGCATGAGTGCAATCTTGACACCCGGTATCTCAAGGTAGTGTGCTACACAAGTGTTGCATATTGGTGGCCCTCACTATAGGTGAGGGGTAAAGAAATGTGCTTACTGGCATGTGATAGCATGGCTTACAGGAACTGAAGTACCTTGTATGCAGATACCTCCATGTCCACAGTTGGTCTTTGGAAAGTGCCTGTAGCTATTATATTAAGGGATACACATACCTTTTGTTTCCACTGGGATGGGTTCCCTCTTAACTTTGGGTCTGAGTTGAGGGCGGCTGAGTGAGTTGTATGTCCTTGTCCACCCTGTAGCACTCTACAATCTCCAACTCGTGTAGCTCCTGGAAGGTTACCCTGGGCCTGAACAAACTTCTGTCTAGGCTTATTGGTGGTAGCATTGACTTTTAGCATCTAGCACATACAGGTTTAGCAGACCTGCAGCAGTCCCTAGCACTCTCTGTTTAAACTGCCAAGTGTGTACTCCAGTAGGACAGAGTATGTGGGTAAAAATCTGATTTGTAGGGTGTATGCATACTTTATAGTGCTCTGTTGTAGGTGCCCACTGTGTGGCTACCTATGGTGTATTCTACCTGCCTAATATATCAATAACCTCATTTAATTGCTCTAGTTTAAGTCCAACATGGGTCCAAACTAATGTTATTGGCTTTCAGGTAGTCATCAGTGTAGCTATGTGCAAATGTGTGCTCAGATAAAACTACTTATTGTACACCCCACGACTTCCCTGTTCAGCATAGTGGCATGCTGCAGAAACATGGAAACACTCCCCTTAGCTAAACAAAGCTTAGAAGTTAGTTCACACACACCCCTGAAAGGACACTGCACATTGGTGTGCCGCACAGACAGGTGCAGATAAGCTTAGAAGTCATTGGACATGCTCTCCCCTGATGTCAGCTACCTCGTGTGTAAACACCAACATGGTTCTTTGCCTACACAGAGGGGATATGAGGACACAATTCCTTTATGCTGTTCAGTAACTCATTTGCATAGGGATCCATGCTTACATCCTGGAAACTGCACCCTTCCTAGATCCATGCTTACATCCTGGAAACTGCACCCTTCCTAGCCCTACCATTTTGGCAACAGCACACCATTGCAGATGCCTACATGCAAGTTCTTCTAATATTTGTCACTAATTTTATTTGTTCCAAGTTTGTTTTTTATGAAGCATGATGTGAAGTTAAATATCGCAGATTATTTTCACTGATGGTTTCGAACTCTATCCTCTGCTCTGACATGGCCGCCAGCAAAGCTCAAGGTTTGCCAGTAGCTAGAAACCAAGCCCCTTATCCCGCAATGCACTGCTGGAATTACCTCCGATCTAGTTTGCTGGGGCGAGAGATCTCTCTCCAGTTAGCTCGGACCATTTTGATAAATTGCAAGTTTTAAAAACTTTTTTCTTTTTTGTGATATTAATATTTAGTGTGTTAAAAATGGTTTAAAGTAGGTTGGATTGTAGTGATAGTGCCCTGTGTTGGTTTGTTTTTCTTGGTGTTGGGCCCTTTCTTAGCCCTACTTTAACAATTTTTACTTAGTGTATTTAGTGTGGGCTTACTTAGCCCTGTATTTAACCTTTACAGGTTATGTGGTGTCTCTTATGTCAGATGAGGTCTCACCCCAAAATCGAGGTTTAAGAAATGTCCAGATTGTGGACAGTGTCTGCCACTGACAGACATGTCCTATGTGTTTACTGTCTAGGGGGCTAAACACCTCCAGGACTCCTGCAGTATTTGCTACTCTTTCATCTAGGTCTCTCAGAGGAGGAGAAAACTCTGGGGGAGGGGGTTGTTGCAGCTTACTTTTTCTGAGGCATTGGGTAGCCAGGAAGGTGCCAGCATTTCTAAATCTTCAAAAATCATCTGATTCTAAACAAACCAAGAAGGCAGAGATCTGAGGGTACAGGGTCATAGGTTCTACAGTCTTCGGAAGTGTCCCTTTGGTTCATAGCCAACTCCCAGCCTTGGAGCCAGTCCCTGAGGTTCCTTTATCTCCTCTGCTCCAGTCAGCACCTTGGGTGCATTCCTCGAAGTCTTTGGTCAGCCTCTCTGACATGGACATGGATGGGCTAGTGCAGAAGTTTCTATGGGTACCAGGGCTTGCTAAATTGTTGACTCTGACCACTTCATAGCCGAAGACCATTGAACCGGACTTGACTACTCCTTCTCCGAGCTGTACTAGACTCTGAGCCGAAGGAGCCCAAACCGATGCTTGTCAAACCTATGGAACAGAGACCCACACTGGTGTTATCAGTTCCATCTACTCTGACATCCTCTGTGCCATCCAAGAGCACTAGGAGCAGACACTCCTATCAGGTCCAGGGAGGATAGTCGTGCAGTCTCTTCCTATCGGGGCTTCGGCTCAGATGAGCTCTGCTCCTACCTCTGGCTTGGAGCCCATGGTTTTGGTGTGAGGATCGGATGGTCCCCCTGGATCAGTCTACCCCTTGTCGGAGCCATGGTGCTTTTGATGCCATGAGGAGAGTCCAGTCTCCTAAGACATCGGCACCAGTTCAGCCTTCCTTCTCCCCTCAAGCTCCTGTGTCCGCTTATACATCTACCGGTCCCCTTAAGTGTAGAGACCCTGAGCCTCAAATGGCCCCACAGGGTGTCCCCTGCTCCTCCGAGACCTCCCCACTGAGGAGGTACCCAGGAAGAGACTGTGCAAGAGGAGGCACTTAGATTCCCCACAGGAGTCTTTGACATCTGACACTGACTTGGATAAGTCAGAAGGGTCCTCTCGATCCCCCTCTGAGGATATCTCCTTGCGAAGATTAGAGATCCTTTGTCAGAGGGGTGGTTGGCAGTCCAATATCCCTACTGAGGACGAGGTGGTGCTCTTGAAGGCTTTTAGGTCTCAACCTTCCACTTCTTGGGTGTCTCTGCCTTACGATGAGCTCATTGAGCTGATCTCTCATAAGGAGTGGGAGTCACCGGAGGCCATGGAAACCTGTCCCTCAGAAGCTGAATAAGTTCATCTCTGCCCTGGTGGACAAAGCCTTTTTGACCAAAGGAATGCCTGTTGCCATGGTGGTAGCTGCAGCCACCAGAAGTGTGAAACATCCACATCTATCCATCCTAACAGATTCTGGGATCATGGATAGACATGGGAAACATGTTTAGTTCGACTTTTTCTTAGCGCTGAACTATTTAACCCATTTTACGAGACTGCAAAGAGATCTGAGAGCTAGGAGATGCTCTCCAGGGTACGGTAGCTGCAGGGCTTGCCGACTAAGTCAACACACAGCTTGCTACCCTAAACTCTTAACTCCTCCATGCGTCTCATAACTTATGCAGCTGATGGTTTGATTAGAGCCACTACTTCAGGCATTGCTCTGCAGAGACCAGCCTGGATGCGTCTGTTCCTTTTGTGGAACCCTTTAAGTCTTCCTTTATCAACACCCCCATTTGATGGCTCATCACTGTTTGGGTCTAAAGTAAGTTAACTTTAACCAGGTGTGAGCAGGAACGCAAGACCCTATCTGTCATTGGAATTTTTTCTACCCCTGCTCGGCCCTACCCCAATGGCCCTAGAGGAGGGAAAATGTGGTTCTAAAAAGCACAAGGAGCCTTTCAGGGCACACATGGAGAAAACCCCCTCTAGAGCAAAGGAGGGGGTTATAATAAGACACTGCCCATGCGGCAGAGAGGGTCCGCAGCATCAGGGTGACAGAGGCCAGTTCTCTGGTCAGCCTTACCAGTGCTCCTGAGAGGTGGGTGGGGCTGTTCGGTGCTGGAGGCAGTCGGGTGGGTCACTTGTATTTGTACCCATAAGCCAACATAACATCAGATACATGGATACAAAGCATTTCCAGAGGATATTTCATACTGTTCTCTTCCCCACCTACTCGTGTAAGCAGAATCCCAGATGTTACACCCAATCTCAGGGAACAAGCAATTGGAGATCCAAAATTGCTAGAAAAGAATCGTCCAACCAGTCCCAGCAGACCAAGTTGGATTTGGAACTTATTCCAGATTCTTTTTAGTACCAAAGAAAACAGGGGACTGGAGACCCATCTTGGACCTCAGCAGACTCAACCGATTTGTAAAAAGAAGTTCCGAATTATCATGCTTCATTCCATTTTTCCCTTCCCTGGGAAAGGCGATTGGATGTGCTCCATCGATCTTAAGGACGCGTACTATCACACAAAGATGAACAGATGCTGCAGGGGTCACTTGTGTTTCCAGCTGGGAGCCAATCATTACCTGTTTCAAGCCCTGCCCTTTGGTCTCATTGCAGCCCCCAGGGTGTTCACCAAATGAATGGCAGTGGGTCACAGCTCACCTGAGGTGTCTAGGATTCCAGTTTCCATACCTAGATGATTGGCTCCTCACTGCTACCAGCAGGCATTAGTTGACTCTGGCAACACAACTTACTCTGACATACTGCCATCAATTAGGCATTTCAATCCACTTCGAAAAGTCTTCCTTATTGCCATCGCAGCATACTGTTTTTATAGGAGCAGAGTTAGATACCTCAACCACCACTGTACATCTTCCAATCGAAAGAGTCTCACTTTGCTAACACGTCATCTCACTGGTGTCAAAGAACAAAGCTACAGCAGCAGAGGTTTTGAAGGTACTAGGGTTGATGGCAGCAATCCTGGCTGTCCCATTTGAAGGATTCGCATATGCATCCTTTCAATGGCTCCTCTTTGCTCAGTGGTCCTACCAAAAAGCTACAGCTGCACTACATGATTCTCATGAGATTCTTGCAAGAGACACCTTCAGTGGTGGTTGTCTCCATGTTACAATTGGAAGACCTTTTGTTCTCCCCCCTGCTGCAGTAGCCACGGACGCTTCCCTGATAGGGTGGGGGGCATTTTCAGGGAAATACTGCCCAAGGCACATGGATGGATCAAGAGTCCTCTGCACATCATCAATGTTCTGGAGTTGAGCGGTACTTCTGGTGTTGCAGTACTTTCAGGACTCTTCCTCTAGGGACAATTGCAATTCAGACAGACATGGCTGTGGTCTGGTACTTGAACAAGGTGGAACCAAGTCTTACCCCCCTTGTTGAAGCACTCAATGTATGGCAATGGGCTGTCATTCCACCGTTTTCTGATTGGATTTCCCCAGGATGTGCATTGCTATGTGATAGTGGACAAACTAAGCAGGGCAGTACTGTTTCCTCAAGTGGTCTCTCTCACAACGAGTTGCAGATCTGATTTTCTGCAAATGGGGCCAGTCACATCAATACCAAATGCAGAAGCTACTTTGCCCTACTACCACCTCTGGGACATTCCCTGAGACACACTTGTACATGATTGGCCTCCGGGTCTCACCTATTCCATTGATACCAAAGGTTTTACAAAAAGCAAAGTTGCTGGGAAGGACAGTTATCCTCATAGCTCCCTACTGCCTTCGACAGATTTGGTTCCTCTTCCTTCACCATCTACTGGAGGATCCATGGATCCTGGACCCAGTTCTGGACCTGACCACGGGCAGGAGACCTCAATCCTTCACTGCAGTCCCTAAAACTGACTGCTTGGCTAATCCGCTTCCCTTAACTGTCAGGCTTCATTCGTTCTCAGATGATACAAGACAATTCCTTTTGTCTTCTCACAAGCCATCCACCAGGAAACTGTACTGCAAGAAGTGGGACAGGTTCTTAATTTGGGCCAATATACAGAAAATCAACCCTTTCTGAGCTCTCATCCATTTTAGTGTTTTTGACAAAGATATTTAAAGGAGCAGCAGCTGCCAGTTGGTCACCATATCAAATTTCCACCTTGGATTCGATGGGTTGAATGTTATGAGCCATAAGTTATCTAAGGCTTTTCTTAAAGGTGCCTTTCACATGAGACCTGTCAAAATTCCTTATTCTCCCTGGAATTTGAATTTTATGTGGTCTCAAATTATCCCTCCCCCCACTTTTGAACCAGCATCTTGTGATCTCAAATTTGTCCTGGAAGACTATATTTCTGGTAGCCATTACTTCTGCCTGCAGAATGTCAGAACTTTAAGGATCCTCTGTTGGGCCTTGCATGATTTTCCATGATGATAGAGTATCTCTCAGAACAAACCCCCTTTTTGCCTAAAGTCTGTTCTGAATCCAATATCAGTCAGGTCATTTTGCTGCCGGTCTTTTTTTCCCCAACCACTCTAACAAATTGCAGCACATGCTGCACACACGTGATGTACATAGAGCTCAGATTTTATCTTGACAGAACTAAGGATAGTAGAAAATCAGATCAACTTTTTTTTATCCTTTTCGGAAGCCAAGAAAGGTAATCCAGTGGCTAAAACTTTATCTAAATGGCTATCAGATTGCATATCCTTTGTTTATGCAAATGCCAGCATGCCATTTACGCACAAACCTAAGGTTCATTCTATCAGAGCTGTTTCTAAGTCTTCTGCCTTTCAAGCTAATTTGCCCCTTGACAATATTTGTGCTGCAGCCACTTGGTCTAAGCCTCCTACCTTTATCACACATTGCAAAGTAGATGAGGCTTCCAGGGACATGTCTGTCTTACGTTCCACGCTACTGAAAAACGTACTTGCATGAGAACCCCCCCATCTGTGAGAACAAAAGGTGGGATTTAACTTCACAAAAGTTGTGTACTTGTCATAATGTTCCATGTGAGTTTCTTGCTTTTATTCTCATGTCCCTCCCGGCTGACAGTTGACTTGGAGGCTAGTACCATCCTGGTTATTTAATACTTCCCCTTTGGGAAGTGCTTCCTTGTAGAAATAAATTAAAAGAATACATGTACTCGCAGCAAACAAGATCTGAGGTAATTCCAGAAGTGCACTGGGGGATAAGGGGCTTGGTCTTGAGCTACTGGCAAATCTTGAGCTTTGCTATTGGCTCCAAACCCATCAGTGAGAACAAAGGGCAAGATAAACAACTTGCATGGAACGTTATGGTAAGTATGTAACTGTGTACTGTCGTGAGCTGTGCAACTGTACCCAAATTAAAAATATTTCTAGTATTTTTTGACACGTGAGGATAGCTTTGTTCATACCTGTATGTGGTATGCCATTTCTGCCCATTTATCTATTTTTACAGCCCCTCTTCTCTATCTACATTACATGAAATTTTTCATGTGTACACTGACACTGGTCTGAAGAGCTGACTGCTTGCTGGTTTACTCTACTTGCCTCATTTGCATGAGATTTACTTGCTTATAAGTTGATTTGTAGCCATTGATATTCCCATGTTGGCATGTGCATGCACCCTGCTCAGTGTTTAGTGAATCTAAAACTTTATTTTTAGTGTAAGAGCAGCATGATGCCTACACAGTAAAAAAAAAAAAAAAAAGTGTAGGCTTTAACCCCCCCCCCCCCCCAGTAGTAAAAGTTGGAGACACCATAGTATGTATGTGGAGAATAATTACTTATTGCATACCAGACAGAAGAGCAAATTTATTCAACTATTCAGGGAATGTTGAGATGCAGGTGTGAGATTCAAACTGCTGTACCCTTCTGTTTTCAATGTATTCTTCGGTGGAGGGACAATCAATTTTTGATTAAGTACATGCTAAGGAGAAAATACAAAAGTTTTTTTCCAACAAAAAAAGCTCTGAAACATGTCTGCCAGTTTTTCTTTTGGTAATAAAGACCAGAGGGCCTGTGGAACCTTTGCAGAAGGAGAGAGGGAAAGGAGCATGAAAGTTAACTAAGAATTAAGTGCATTGGAATTGAAGCAGACAGGCAGTGATAAAACCAGTAACTTAATATGGGATTACAATGCAGTAATCATATTTGTGAAGTATGATGGAACAAGAACATTTGGAAATATTGTACTTCTGAATTTGTTGGACTGGGTGACTAAAGCATATGGTCTCCATATCATTAATGTTTGGAAAAGTTCTTTGAGGGGAAGACAAGGGAGTTTTTCTATAGCACCAGTTTTGACTTTTATTTCTTCCTTTTTATGAAATGTAGGCACTGTAAACAGTCTGGATAAAAGCATAAGAACTGAATATCCTTCCCCATTCTTGCATGGGGGAATGGCTGGATTAAATACCTTAGATTGAGGGGGCAAGTTAATAAAGGAAATAAAACATCGAGTTTCCATTGAGATAATCTGATGGAGAAACTGGCTACAGTCTGTTGTAGTGGCTGAGGAAAAAAGTGACAGATATTCTGTGAAAGCATTTGGGGTTTTCCCAAGGTAGATAATGTTCTCGGAAAACGTTCAGGAGTTTTCCTAGCTGGGAGAGCTATAAGGATAAAACAAAACAAATTGCCACTTAATCTTGGCATGGATAATCTTCCTTTTAGATTAGGTTAACTTAAGTCAGAGTCTAGCTGTCAGTTTGGTATTTTTGTTCCTATTAGGAGGGTAAACCTTCAAAATTTGCATCTTAGTATTAAGTTGATATGTTTTAGGGGTGAATTTGTGTTTGAGGGCTTTCAGTAAAACAAAATTCTATAAGATGTCATAAGCTCATGGCTATAATAAACTGTAACCTGTCGAACAGTGTATGCATGTAACACAAGCTGGAACTAGACATTTACCACAAGTGTTATACATAAAAGATGAGTAACTTTTTAATATAATGCTTTCTTTATTTTCAGGTGTTAATGGCCTTACAGATGAATACAAAGTATAGTGGAGTATATTAACAATGCGAGTGCAAGTAACTTACAGGAGACACTGAAAGAACTGAACATCTAAACTTTATAAAGATTTTCATGATGGTTAGCAGAATACCAGAGGCAAAGGAAAAGAGTACATGTATTAATTGCTAAAAGATCTCCAATAGTGATGGTTGTTAAAAGGGGCTATTGGCAAGAGGAAGATTACACTGACTTGTATTTATATTCTGGCTAAAATTGCTGTAATGGAGCTTAAGATATTTCTCCCAGCATTCCTTTTCAGAAAGGAATATTACTTGCAGATGGGAACTGGAATTTGATTTGTAGCAGTGAAGCTTTGTTGTTGGGGGGGGGGGTGTAAAAATGAGGGTAGATGTTTGAATATTTTGAAAATATTTGGCCTAGAAGATGTGAATTCAATAATAGGAGTTTAGAGTGAATTTACATATTCCCTGAGATGTAAAAACTGGGCTAGGCCGTTTACCCTTTACAGGAACATGTGCATTTAATTGCGAGTCTTGATACTTGCCCAATAACTATTTCAGACCATGTGCCAATAATTAAATTAAAAGCACAGGGTAATGAAATGAGGCATTTGCACTTTCCCATCTAGCTGCAGAGAGGAATTTAAGGAATGGATCGTGGAGATTATTCAGAAGCTAGGACAGACATTCCTTCTGACAATATAGCTACGGTGTGGATAAACTTTGAGTGGAGTTCAAAAATAGGGTGGAAATAAAAGAAAGGGAGCTATGGTTATGAAGTAACAATTTACAAATGTTAAAGTATTGCCAAATGGAGAATCTCACAGAACAAGAACACTATCAGCTGCAGAAAGCTAGGTGGAAAATTTACCTCAATATTATGCCCATGCTTAGAAAGATTGCTGTTAAGCAACTTGTCTTTTGGTAACAATAGAGCACAAGCACTTTTAGCACAATGACTCTGGCAATAAAGTAGAAAGGGCTGTTGCCAGACTTGGGGAGCTATAACACCGAAGGTAACAGTTTCTGAAATTCTGAGTTTCTATAAAGCAGACTTCATAAAAATATGAAAATCAATTAAAAGTCAAATGGAAATATTTATGGAATTAAATATGCCAAGGTTAGAGATAGATGAGGCTGAGTAAATAACAGGATTGGAGGAGAGGAGGTAAAATTGTGATACATAACCAGTCTACAGGAAAGTCCTCAGGAATAGATGGTATTCCTGTGGAAGTTTGGAAGCTAGGAGGAAAATAAATGCCTGGAAGGTTAACAGTATCTTGAGAAGTACCACCATCTTGGAAGCAAGCAGTGGTAGCTGTGATACCTAAAGAGGATAAATATCCTTCAGATCCAGCTTCATACAGACCTATTTCAATACTAAACCATGATCAAAGTGTTCATGTCTATAATGGCAAAACTGGGATCTGGATTAATGTGGAGTGGGGGGGGGGGATTCATGACATTAACAGAACATTGTTGATAGAGAAGAAAGCAGAATGTAAGAAAATACCATTGTTGGTGAGTCTTGATGCAGAGAAAACATTTGACAGAGTAAGCAGAGTCTTTGAGCAGGGCAATGGAAACATTTGTATTTCCTTTAAGTTTTGCTTGA